>NW_027443940.1:202500-437500 GCF_048569485.1 Anomaloglossus baeobatrachus | reverse complement strand
AATCCATAGCCACTCGCTTGGACCAAAGCAAAGATCCCAGCTGAGCTATATTCCCTGTCTCACAAATTATGTATGTATGTATGTATGTATATATGTGTGTGTGTGTGTGTGTGTGTGTGTGTGTGTGTGTGTGTGTGTGTGTGTGTGTGTGTGTATATATATATATATATATATATATATATATATATATGTATGTATGTATGTATGTATGTATGTATGTATGTATGTATGTATGTGTATATATATATATATACACACACATACACATATATCGGGTTTTAGCCGCGCTGTAAAGGGGAGGAGTCCGGATTGCTAATTTTATATGTACTAGAGCAAAATAAGGAGGTAATAAATCTATTGTCAATGTCTTTCTGCAGTGTATAAGAACACATATATATGTATATGTATATGTGTATGTGTATGTGTATGTGTGTGTATGTGTATGTATATGTATGTGTATGTATGTATATATATATGTATGTATATGTGTTCTTATACACTGCAGAAAGACATTGACAATAGATTTATTACCTCCTTATTTTGCTCTAGTACATATAAAATTAGCAATCCGGACTCCTCCCCTTTACAGCGCCAGGGATGTTTTAATAGGAAAAATGTTGTTGTGGTTTTTTTTTTTTTTGTTTTTTTTTACCTGCTGTGTAAACCTGGGGTTTCTTTTGGTAAAGAGCGTCTTATAGTCCAAAAAAATATGGTTCTTAGGTTTACTAAGCCACGGGGCCCCCGCCATAGCTGCGGCTACTTAAATGTAAGGTCATACACGGCTGGCCCCCTCTTCGGTGACCAATCAGTGAGGTCTGACGCTGCCGACCGCCCTCTGTTCATTTTTGTGATGTTTGTACTGTGCATGCGCTAAAGAGGCTGCTACGTAGAGTACAGACAGAACCATCCCGGAAGATGAAGGATGTCCCTGCGAGGAGAGTTAGTGAAAAATTGCATATATATATATATATATACACATATATATGTGAGAATCGGGTTTTAGCCGCGCTAAGAAGCCACTGGTGTCAGGATGTAGTTTATATTAAAAATCTTTCTTTAGGTATTCTCTTTTTCCCTGAAGAAGGAGACGGCTTATGTCTCTGAAACGCGTTGGATGCTGTAATAAAGAAAGAGATTTTTAATATAAACTACATCCTGACACCAGTGGCTTCTTAGCGCGGCTAAAACCCGATTCTCACATATATATGTATATATATATGCAATTTTTCACTAAGTCTTCACGGGGCTGCTGCTGGAACCACGCGGACACTCATATGCTTTACAAGGGGTTGTGACTGGCACAACCGCTCCAGGTGAGTGTATCTCTCTACATCCTTACACGGTTAATACCGGGTAAAACCCTATTTGCGCCTTTTTTTCCCCCCTTTTCAGCAGTTCCTGCGAGGAGAGAGAATCCTATCACCACTGATCACTAGGACTCCATCTGAACCTTGTGTCTTCAGCGTCACATGTGCTGTCAAATCGCTGCAGAATATTCAGCAGTTACGTGCGCTTGAGCCCTGTGATACCAATGTGATATGACTGAAGAATGAGTGTGATTAGATAGGGATCATAATCAAAAGATATAGTGATCCCAGATATTATTTGATCCATCCATCCATCCATGAGAGATTGAGAGAGATTGAGAGAGATTGAGATCGATCCATCCTCTGGCTGACCCTATTTCACTATGACCAAAGCGTACATGTTAGCAAATCGTGAACAAACCACGATTATGAGGAAGTAAGGTTTACAGTTCAACAGTCAGGAAACCCGTGGTTATTTGACAACAGATGTAAGGAAACTGGCATGTAAAATTCATGGCTCCTTGTAATATCTCCAGGAAACTGTGGTCGGCCAGTGGTCAACTGGCAAAATGTGCAGGAAGCTACTGGTGCCCACAGCAGCTTGTGGTCAAGCTACATGAACATGACTCAGCTGTCACATGCTGGTCACCAATTCACCACTCAGTGCACATGACGTACAAAGTTTTGCTATAAAAAGACAGGACTCGCTTAATGAGATGGGGACATTTCCAGGATGCACTGTTCCTGTGATGCAGATGTTTCCTTATCACTAATTGAGTCCCTCCGATGAGAAAGGCGTGCTACAACATAACGGTAATGTTGATGCATATTTCTGTTATTGTATAAGATTCTATGACTATAAAGTAGTTCTAATGCCTATGTACCATTGATTATTCATGTGCTATTAAAATGAATAGTATCTTGCTATACAGAATCTTTAGTATTTGTGCCTGATTAGGATATCAGTGAGCGCTTCGGAAGTACGGGCTTTCAGCCCCCTTTTTAGTAGAATTTAGCAAGACAAGCCCTTAGTGTATTGTATCTTATATCTTATCTTTTAAGGGTGAGTGCCCACCATCAGGCTTCCTCACGGTCTTGACGCAGCGTACTTTCTCTAGCGGAGACGCGCTGTCCGTGTATACAATCAGGATCACTGACACAGTGGATTTTCGCTGTATCCTCCCGCTCAGAGCACTAGCATCTTAAGGCTACTTTACACACTGCGATATCGGTCCCGATATCGCTAGTGTGGGTATCCGCCCCCATCTGTTGCGCGACACTGGCAAATCGCTGCCCGTGCCGCACAACATCGCCCAGACCCGTCACACATACTTACCTGCCCGGCGACGTCGCTGTGACCGGCGAACTGCCTCCTTTCTAAGGGGGCGGTCCGTGCGACGTCACTGAGCGGCCGCCCAATAGCAGCGGAGGGGCGGAGCTGAGCGGGACGTAACATCCCGCCCACCTCCTTCCTTCCGCATAGCGGCCGGGAGGCAGGTAAGGAGGGCTTCCTCGTTCCTGCGGCGTCACACATAGCAATGTGTGCTGCCGCAGGAGCGACGAACTACATCGTTACTGCTGCAGTAACGATAATCGAGAATGGACCCCCATGTCACCGATAAGCGATTTTTGCACGTTTTTGCAACGATGCAAAATCGCTCATCGGTGTCACACGCAGCAACATCGCTAATGCGGCCGGATGTGCGTCACAAATTCCGTGACCCCAACGACTCTGCATTAGCGATGTCGCAGCGTGTAAAGCCCCCTTTAGAATAAATTCACAAGCTGCAGCTCAGAAACTCGCGCCACAGGTCAATTTTATGGAGAGTCTAAAAGAAGCCCAGGGAGTCGGAGATTTCTATAAATCCATCCACTGTGCGTGTACTGTACAACACAGCAGTTTGGACGCGGCGAAAACTCTGCATCCAAAATGTTGCTGACACTGATTGTGGGTACGCAGCCCTAAGGACTCGTTCACATATGTGTTAGGGAATTTCATTTGTCTTTCTGTGTTTATGAAAAGATGTGAAATTAACTCCTTTCTGCATTGTGACGTAACTGTCACCTGAAGGCCTCCTTCACATGTCAGTGTTTCTGGTACGTGTTGTATCATCCATTACCACATATATCCATTATAACCTTTGGTGCTGCTCACATGTCTGTGTATTTACACAAACCGTGTCCATGTGAGCCACATGGAGATGTCTGGATTTTTTTCCAGCAGCACAGATGACAATGGTCAATAGAAGACTATGAGGCCGTGAAAAATACGTGCCGCACACTGATGTCATCAGTGTATAGTCCGTATGCCATCAATTTGCTGTACGTGTTTAACATTGAAAATATAGGAGAAGCTTTGTATTTGTTTATGTAGTTAGCTGGGTTATGGTACTGTATCTATGCCGTAAGCATGGTTGTGCTCCCATATCTATATAGTAAGCTTAGTTATGGTACCATATTTGAGCAGTAAGCTTAGTTATGGTACTATCTGTATGCAGTACGATTGTTCTGTTCCCGTATGTATGTAGGAGGCTTGGTTCTGTTTCTATGTAGATGACTAAGATTGTGTCCCTGTATTGATATACTAAGCTCTGTTCTGTTCCCATATCTCTCTAGTAAGCTCTGTTCTGCTCCCATATCTCTGTAGTAAGCTTGGTTGTGTTCCCATATCTCGGTTCTGCTCTCATAAACTCTCTTCAGTTCCTGTATCTATGGAGTCATCTTGGTTCTGTTGCGGTATCTATGTATGCACTAAGCTTGGCTTTGTTCCCATATATATATATGTACCAACCTGTTCATAAAGCCTGTTACCACTGCTGCTTTAATGCAGCGGCCAGAGATGAACAGTCCAATGGTGGACTGCCACAAATTGAGGGCCACTGCTTTGTGATTGCTCTCCAGGCTAAATTGTGCCAGCCAGCCCCTGCCTGGAAGCACTGAGGCACGGACATTCTAATTCCTGGTGAGCCAGTGGAAGGGTGAGAAACTGTTGTCAGTTACATGTTGTGGTTTTGCTGGTTATGTGCTATGTGCCGATAATTGTTTGGGGATCCAGTAGAGTTTTAATATTGTGATTCCCTCACCCTTCGTTGTCTGTGTTCCGCCCACAGTTAAGGAGGTTGGGCGTTCAGTTGGGATGAGCCCCGGGCAATGCTGTCTTTCTAAAGGCGGCCGAGAGCACCCACTGACCCCCGTGTCTCCACACATACACTTTTTTTTTTATTCACAAAAAAAAAAAAATCATTCATGACATATAGGGAACAACCATTTTAATTAAACGTCTGGGACAGTAAAGCCTGGTGGCAACCAGGAATTGGTAAAAATATTATACATAGGAGGATTTGAGGGAATTTAAAAAACACATGATTTAAAGAAATGCTTTATTCTCTGCGTATTCTACTACATAGTGCATTAACATAAAAATACCTACAGCATTTGTTAAATTTTGTTTTAGGAACAAACTGGTCAATAGAGATACTTCACCAAATGCTATTTGAGCTACACAACAAAGAACCTACACTAGACCAAGCTATATTGGAGTTTGGAAAACCAGAAAAATATAAGGTTTGTTATGTTACATATCTAGGATTTCCTATAAAAATTTTGTCATTTTAAACTTCGGTAATGCATGCAATGTACTGTATGTCTAATTAAAAGCTTTGTAAGATCCATAAAAGGAAAAACAGCTAATTGATTGTTATGGTCACAAATTGGCAACTTCGGCTTGCTTTTGTCTAACTTGTACAAGGGTTATGTTGAATTATTTTAAATTTTGGTTTTAGCTTTTAATACTAAATATTTTTTTTTATATTTATATTTTTTTTTTTTTTTTTTTTTTTTTGGGACCACTTGGCAAAAAAAAAACCACACTGACATGCTTATACAACTGTTTGGTTTCTTAAATTATATATATCCAAAAATTAATTTCAGTAATTCAGTACAAAAAGGGCAACACATATATATTATTTAGTCATTACACACAGTGATCTATTTTGAGTGTTTATTTCTGTTTAATGTTGATTTATGGCTTACAATGAAAACCCTAAATTCATTATCAGAAAATTAGAATATTATATAAGACCAACTGAAAAAATTATTTTTAACTCAAATATTGGCGCCTACTGAAAAGTATGTACAGTAAATGCACTCAATACTTGGTCAAGGCTCCTATTGCATGAATTACTGCATCAATGCGGCGTGGCATGGGGGCAATCAGCCTGTGGCACTGCTGAGGTGTTATGGAAGCCCAGGTTGCTTAGATAGCAGCCTTCCGCTCCTCTGCATGTTGGGTCTGGTGTGTCTTAAGGTGGTGTCACACATAGCGACGACGACAACGACGTCGCTGCTAAGTCACCATTTTCTGTGACGTAGCAGCAACATCGCTGTCGCTGTGTGTGACATCCAGCAATGACCTGGCCCCTGCTATGAGGTCGCCGGTCGTTGCTGAATGTCCTGCTTCATTTTTTGGACATTGCTCTCCCGCTGTGAAGCACACATCGCTGTGTGTGACAGCAAGAGAGCGACGAACTAAAGGGAGCAGGGAGCCGGCGTCTGGCAGCCTGCGGTAAGATGTAACCACGGTAAACATCGGGTAACCAAGAAGCCCTTTCCTTGGTTACCCGATGTTTATCTTAGTTACTAGCGTCCGCCGCTCTCACGCTGCCAGTGCCGGCTCCCTGCATACGTAGCTGGAGTACACATTGGGTAATTAACCCGATGTGTACTCTGGCTAGGAGTGCAGGGAGCCAGCGCTAAGTGGTGTGCTCTCACGCTGCCAGTGCCAGCTCCCTGCACACGTACCTGGAGTACACATCGGGAAATTAATACGATGTGTACTCTGGCTAGGAGTGCAGGGAACAGGGAGCCGGCACT
Source organism: Anomaloglossus baeobatrachus (assembly GCF_048569485.1). Lineage (NCBI taxonomy): Eukaryota > Metazoa > Chordata > Amphibia > Anura > Aromobatidae > Anomaloglossus > Anomaloglossus baeobatrachus. Next base: position 431,321 of record NW_027443940.1, on the reverse strand, counting down.
GGCAGCGTGAGAGCGGCGGACGCTAGTAACTAAGGTAAATATCAGGTAACCAAGAGAAGTGCTTTCCTTGGTTACCCGATATTTACCTTTAGTTAAGCTTCCACGCGTCGCTGCTAGCTGGGGGCTGGTCACTGGTCGCTGGTGAGATCTGCCTGTTTGACAGCTCACCAGCGACCATGTAGCGACGCAGCAGCGATCTTGATAAGGTCAGATCGCTGGTCGTGATCGCTGCTGCGTCGCTATATGTGACACCACCTTTTATCTTCTTGACAATACCCCATAGATTCTTTATGGGATTAAGGTCAGGTGAGTTTACTGGCCAATCAAGCACAGTTACATTGTGGTTATTAAACCAGGTATTTGTACTTTTGGCAGTGTGGACAGGTGCCGAGTCTTGCTGGAAAATTAAATTTCCATATCCAAAAAGCTTGTTGGCAGAGGGAAGCATGAAGTGCTCTAAAATTTCCTGCTAGCCAGCTGTACTGACTTTTGTCTTGATAACACAGTGGACTTGGCTCCCCAAACATTCACTGATTGTGGAAACTTCACACTACATCTCATGCAGCTTGGGTTGTGGCTTCTCCACTCTTCCACCAGACTCCGGGATCTTGATTTCCAAATGAAATGCAAAATGTACTTTCATCTGAAAACACCTTGGACCACTGAGCAACAGTCCAGTTATTCTCTTTTTTTTTTTTTTTTTTTTTTTCTTCTTCTTGGCCCAGGTAAGACAATTCTGGCATTGTTTATTGGTCATGAGTGGCTTCACACAAGGAATGCGACACTTGTAGCCTATGTTCTGGATACGTCTGTGTGTGATGGCTTTTGAAGCGCTGACTCAAGCAGCAGTCCACTTCTTGTGAATAGCCCTTAGTTTTGAATGGCCTTTCCTTAACAATCCTATCAAGGCTGCAGTTATCCTGGCTGCTTGTGCACCTTTTTTCTACCACACTTTTTTCCTTCCACTCAACATTCAAATTAATATGCTTGGATAAATCACTCTGAACAGCCAGCTTCTTTAGCCATGACCTTTTGTGGATTACCCTCCTTGTGGATTGTGTCAATGACTGCCTTCTGGACAACTGTCAAGTCAGCAGTCTTCCCCATGATTGTGTAGCCTACGTAGCCAGCCTAAAGAACCATTTTAAACGCTTAGGAAGCCTTTGTAGGTGTTGTGTGGTAATTATTCTAATTTACGGAGATGACTTTGGGGTTTTCATTGGTTGTAAACCATAATCCTCAACATTAACAGACATTTAATACTTAAAATAGATCACTGTTTGTAATGACTCAATTATATGTTTCAATTTTTGTATTGAATTACTAAAATTAACTTTTCGATGACATTCTAAATTATTGAGAAGCACTTGTAGTTCATGGACATCTTAATGAGGTCTAGAGAATGCAAACTCTGATTAGATATTGACAGAAAACTCACTCACTGATCAGGTTTACACATTAACGATCGTTCTCATGAACCAACATTTGTGCAATCATCAATGTGTAAAAGGGCTTTAATTTTTTTTTTTTTTTTTTTTATTTTATTTATTCTGACACCTATTTGAGTAAGAATGCAGTTTCCACTTTTCAATATCATTTGGGGAATGTCGTTTAAAGATCATGAAAACCTTAATGTAATTCTATTTATCGTCTCTTGATTTTAAGCACCTGAAGGACCAACCTTCTCCAAGAGTATTTGCTTCACATCTTACTTATGAGAATATGCCAAAATCTTTCTTTGAAAAGAAGACAAAGGTAAAGTAACTGATTGTGCATAGCTAGGTTTTCTGGAGTATCAGAAACCTCATTTATTATAATTTTACACCCAAAAAAACATTTATTATTCAGGCATTTAATAAACACTTGTTAATGCAAACCTGTTCTTATTATAGGTATCTATCTAAAAGTGAGAAGAATAAGCACTCAAACACTTTTTTTTTTTTTTTTTTTTTTGTGTCTTCCAGTTATAGACACTGGTAAAATAACCAGATAATATTCCTCCCAGGTCCCATGCCATCTCTCTGCTGTTCCTCTGGTCTCTGTGTATTGGCTGCAGCAATGAAGTCATGACTGCAGTGCAGATCAACACTGCAGCCAACCATTTGAGCTCAGCAACTCGTGCTGTCTACATTTGTAGGCAATCATCTGACTTCAGCGGCAATGTTTACTATAGTCATGATGTTATTGATTCAGCCAGTAAGTGTAGCACCCCAGGGGGCAGGTGTTTTTAACCTACTCGTTCCGGGGGGTGCATATTCTTCTGCGTCGTTACTGAGTGACCTGGCCTGGTTCCGTTGCCCCGAGGCGTACAGGAAGGAGGATTGGAGGGTGGTAGGGAGGATGGAGGTAGTAGTCGGAGGTTAGGAAAGTCTATTAGGATCGTAACGCCACCTGTGGTTTGCAGCCAGGGATGGGCGGCCACTGCTGCAGGGTCTCTCACCGGGGCAGATGTTACTTGCAGCCGAGATGGTGTTGCGCCTCACAGGCGGAGCGGGATTACCCCGGGAGGATGGTGGGGGTAGTAGTGGTCCCCGTTGGCGCCGCAGTTCCAAGTGTTTTTTACTCACAAGTCCTTTTAAGCGCTACCCGAGGTACCGTTCTCTGCCATGATGGGCTCCAGCCGATCCCGGATTAATCGGCAGTCACAGTCGGTGCCCATGAAAGTTTAGTGAAGTGTCCCTCCTGCTCCCACAAGGAGAGAGGAAACACTAACTCCAGTTGTCAGTGCTAGGTGTTATCCCAAGCTGTGCCCAGGAAGGTTCTGTTTAAAGTATGTTGGTTGCTCCTACTTCTACCCCATGTGGCGCCAGCCCCCTGTGGTTGTCCTAGCGACTGGGAAGTCCCATGCTTCATGATGACGAACTATCCTGTCTGCCCTAGTCCAACCCCCCAAGTGAGTAAGCACCTGCTGTTGTTTTCTGAAGACACTGGAAGGTTAACCCCCCCCCCCCCTCCCACCCCACCCTCCTTACCCGGGATAGATAGTACCCCATAAAAGTAGTGTAATACCCTGTGGTGCCTAAAGCCCAAGGGTGCCACACAAGCACTGAGTCCAAAGTAATCTTAGTAGCATTGCGAATTATTTAAACTATTTACTATTCACTGAGTGCACGCAGGAAATAAAGAAAATGGCGGTGATGGGGAGAAAAGGCCAGGCAAACAGGATGGGGCGGAATAAACTTGCAGGATATCCCAACCACTTCTCAACTTCTCAAATTTCTAGAACATCAGGTGTGATAGTGCGCTGCCCCCGTGCCAACAGCCAAGCTGCTCTGATCCTGGTTCTCAGTGGCTTGAGGGTCTCCGGACCCGGGGGTTGTGCGACCACTCAAATGAAGGGGGGTTATTTACAAGGGATTTTATAGAGTTCGTGACGCCACCCGTGGTATGTGGTAATTAGGAGTACCACCGCTGCAATTGGGAGTACCCGGGGATGATGGAATGGGGCAGCCAGGTATTACCCTCCACAGGCAGGGGGAATACCCCAGGACTTGGTGATGGTAGGGGAGTGCCGTTGGATGCAAGGAGGTCACTGTTGTACTCACTCAGTCAATTAAGCTGACACCGACAACTTGTCAAAGTCTCTGGATGCCGCTGAGGGGAGCTTAGTTCGGGTCCCGTCCCCAATGGTGCTGCCTGGTGATCCGTGACCTGCTTCCTGGCACTAACTTTACTTCTTTCGTGGTCCCGGTAGTGTGAAACTTGCCGGACTCCGCTCCCCACTATGGCTAAGTGTGGGAGCTTGCTTTCAGGGCTCACGCTTGGGATTTTCTGGACCGTTTTGAATTGGAAAGTCCTATCCCCCTCGTTGCTCTAATGCCCTGATTTTTTTTTTTTGGACCGGGTGGGAACGGATCCTGAAGACACCATTCTCCTCGGGTAAATTTATCGGGTTGCCTGCAGCTACTCCCCGACCTAGGGTCCACGTAACCCGTCGTGCCTTGGTCTCAGCCCGGTGATGGTGCAAGGCCACCGGCTGTCCTCCTCGACAGATCCGTGCCCCTTGCCATGATCCTCTGCCACCGGGGGTCCAGATCCTCTAGGCCCAGACCACCGTCTGCCACCTAGATTGCTTCCCAGGAGCCCTACTCCTCACCTCCTCTCACTTTCACTTCTCAGACCCAACTCTCTTCTTGACACTCCTGACCTCCCCTCTCCAACCCCCCCCCCCAGGTGGACGAATCTATTCCACTCAAGCCGTCCACTGGTGTATCTAGGGTTTGATTAGCTTATGTAGGAACACCATTTAATTAGGGACCCTAAACCAAGAGGGAGGTGGATACTGCACGGGAGGGCGGATTGGGCAATACCCTGTGACGACCCGATATTCCAGGGGCGTCACATTAGACCATCCCTCCTTTGTACATTGTGGTGGGTGCTGTATTGTAGTTGGATGAATCCTGCAAATATTTTAGTGGCCTCTGGTAAGACCTGCTGTCAGTTTTCACGAATTGCAAAACCTCCAGGAGTAGTGTATATGGCAACTTGAACCTGCCTCCTTTTAATTAATTACATTGGTAAAACCAAGAAGGAATTGTGAAGACTGAAGAATCATATAGGGGATATCTGACATGAATTGGAGACTCCAATTGTTAGTCACACGAACACCGTTCACCATGGTGAACTCAATGAGATTTTCTTTTGTGCTGTTAAAGTGAATAAACCCAAAATTACAGATTTAAATAAATCTTTCTAGAAAAGGAAAGTGACTGGATTTTCAGATTGGACTTTTTGATACCTAATTACTTATTTATGGAAAGGAAAGGAAATTCTGGCGCTGTGGAGTGTAATGCCGGCGTCACACGGGAGGATATATCGTGCGTCCGCATGAGCAATCGCACCCGCCCCCGTCGTTTGTGCGTCACGGGCAATTCATTGCCAGTGGTGCACAAAGTCGGTAACCGCCGTCAAACGTACTTACCTCTCGCACGACCTCGCTGTGGGCGGCGAACATCCCCTCCCTGAAGGGGGAGGGATGTTCGGAGTCACACAGCAGCCGCCCAATAGAAGCGGAGGGGCGGAGATGAGCGGGACGTAACATCCCGCCCACCTCCATCCTTCCGCATTGCCGGCGGGACGCAGGTAAGCTGTGTTCGTCGTTTCCGGGGTGTCACACGGAGCGACATGTGCTGCCTCGGGAACGATTAACAACCGGAGCACAGAAGGAGGACCGACATTTTGAAAATGAACGACGTGTCAACGAGCAACGATAAGGTGAGTATTTTTGCTCGTTCAGTCATTCTGAGGTGTCACACAGTATGACATATCTAATGATGCTGGATGTGTGTCACGAATTCCGTGACCCAGCCGACATATCGCACGATATATCGTATCGTGTGACGCCGGCATATCCGTCACCACTCAGGATAAATTTCTAACTTGTTTATTGCTATTCATTATAAAAAGTGAAGCATATAGAATATCTCCATACAAAATTTCCAGCGTGTAGAAAAAATATTGACAGTGCCAAGAGAGTGACCTCTGGAAGTAGGAGGGGCTGTGGGAGCAGGTACAGTTGAGCCTAGAATGTACGGGCTCCTTTCAGGTTGGTGGGCGTGACTAGCTGGGTTAGTGAGATCGGTGATGTTTTCACCCTTCCAGTATAATCATGCAAGGAGAGGGGTCCCCGCCCCCCCCCCCCCCCCATGTGATAGGGGCACGTTGAACTGAAGTCATACCCGGAAGTAATCCATATACTCTAGCATCTACCGAGTAGGTAAAGCGAAGCCGGAGACTGGTAAAGTATAGCGCGCTTGCTTTTACTTTTTGTTTTCACTTTACTACCAGAGTGCCAGATCCAGGTCAATCCTGGCCCAGGCCCGGAACTCTGCTGCTTTTGAACCATCACTGGTCTGGACATGGTCCGTACATTACAGGAGTGCAGAAAAAAAACAAACGCCATAAAAGCCTGGCCAAACAGGCAGAAAACCGTCAGGAGACCCCCCCCTTCCCCAGGAGACTTCTGCCACAAGATCAGGTTTTGGTCAGGGGAAAAAAACGCACTGTGAGAACATAGCTCTACGTGTTGTGTCTGTTTTCACACATACTGGAGAAATGTTTACACGTGTACTAAATAAAATCAGTGGGGATCTTCACACCAATACTTTCACAAGGACCATGTCTATGTGAACCACATGCATGTAATACACAAGTCAGTGTGGGTTGTTGTGTGTTTTTTTTTTTTTTGTTTTTTTTTTTTTTTACCATTGTGTTTCCTCTGTGTTCTAGTCTGTCAACACTAAACACACCAGGTTCCTCTGTCAGAGGTGGGGAACCTCCTTTTGATGACCTTTTCTGCAGCCCTCTGCCAGATTCCCATGGGCTGCATTGCTCTGGTGCTTCAGCCGGTAGTTGCTCCCCTTTGTAACCCCTCCTTGCACTGCATGTGCATGCATTGAAGGATTACATCCTCCTGTTGGCCAGTGACAACGCAAGTGTGGCGCCCCTGAGGTACTGCACCTAATCAGAGGTGCAGCATTCATCCCGGGTACGGAGGAGGTCATTGCCAGTAAAGCACCACAATCCAACAAAAATTAGTTGCCCTCTCACTGGGACTAGGCTAGGGTAGGCACCTGGGGGGTGGCTATCACTAATTTAGTAGGCCTTCTGCCCTCTAGTTCAGGAACCTGGGTGGGGGGGGAGGAGCTTGACACAGGGGAGCAAGGTGACACACACACTCGGCAGATCAGATACTGAAGAGTGACCGAGAGGAAATAAGTGAGACGAGAGGAGACCATGGTCGCTGAAGAGAGCTGTGCCATAGCTCCCTCATGACCGAGCGCACAGAACAGGGTGCGGAGCCCTAGGCTGGTGGCACTTCATGTCCCACCAGCAGAATCCGCCGGGCAGAGTATTTTAAGTCTTCTGTCCCACACAAAGTGCCCAAGGCACAGCAGCATATGGAGCCAGGAATCGAGACAAAAAAGCGGCACCAGTAATGGACTCGCGCTGCCTGCCATACGGGACAGCATTGGAGCCCATTCACAGCGTAAGTAGTAAGGACTCCCAGAAAAACACCGTTTCTGGCCTCCGAACTATCCGGGATCGGCTGGAGCCCATGACAGCGGAGTCCGGCATCCCAAGGGAAGTGGAATCTCAGTGAGTAAAGAACTTTAACTGCAACCTCTGTCGTCCAACCCTTCCTGCGCCTTAGCTGCACAGCAGCAGGAGACTACTACTCCCAACATCCCTGTGGGCCTGAGCTCTGCCTGTGGAGAGCTGTAACAACCTAGGTGTACTACCATCTGCCCTCAGAGGAAACCTCCTAGCAGCGGCGGCTCCCATGTTGGCTGCATATCACGGGTGGCGTCATGAATACAAACTCTATACTCCCCTGTAAATAAGCCCTCCATCTTTGACACCGCCGAGGTCACGGAACCAGGCCTGGCTGGTGTGACATCCCACCCCCTACACTGGCACGGTGACGAGTAAATCCCCAAGGCCCTGCGGGTGTGTCACGAAAATGTACTTTGTGGGCGGAGTTTGCATGTGATTGTGCCAACCCTGCAGTGGTCGAACCGCTCGGATCCAGGGGTTACCGTGGCTCAAGGGTCTCCGGACCCAGGGGCTCTTGGCCACTTCAAATGAAAAAGAGGTATTCACAGGGGATAAGAGTTTGTGATGCCACCTGTGGTTCGCGGTAAGGGGAGTACCGCCGATGGGAGTACCCGGGGGAGATGGCGTGGGGCAGCCAGATGACGTCCCCTCCACGGGTAGGGGAGGCTCCCCGGGACTCGTGGTGGTGAGGTGTAGGGGAGCGTGGTGCAGATTGGAAGCAGGGGAGGACAGCGTACTCACTCAGGCAGTGTTGGTGTGGATGTGACCAGAAAGCAGACTCTGACACAGTAGTAAACAGTCTCTGAATGCCACTGCCATGTCAGGGAAGCCAGTCTGGGAGTACGCTCCCAATGGTATTGCTGATGGTCTGTACCTTGGCTCCATTCACTGTATTTTAGATGTTCTGTGTGACCACTCGACTTGGAGCTGTCGGGGTCCCGCTCCCCACTGTTAAGTAGTGAAGCTATGCTTTCGATGGCTGATGCTTGGGATTTCAGTGGGCCGCATAAGCTGGAAAGCCCTATCCCCCTCTTTGTGTTGATGCCTTTGATCTCTGAGCTCTTGGGGAAAGTCCATAAAGAAACTATCCTCCACAGGTTAATTATCAGGTTGCATGAAGCTAATCCCTGATCTAGGGTCCAGTACCCTGCCGCTGTGCTTGGTCCCGGTTCGGTTAAGTAGGTATTCTGGTCCCGGCCGTTTTCCTAAACTAAGCCGGGCACCCTTCTCCAATACCCTGCGACCGGGTCTCCGATTCATTCGGTCCCAGACCACCACCTGCGACCTAGCCAAAAAGTCCCCAGGGAGAACCATGGGGGTTTGAGTCCTGCACCAAAAAAGACATAGGGTGCAGTACCCTGTGGCACCCTGACTAGTCCAGGGGCATCACATTTCCCCTCAGTTAAACTTAGCTCATCCCCGAGCTACAGGACAGAGAGGTTTATTTTGTTTTAATTGAAAAAAGGGAAAGTCGTAACCTTTTTAATTCAACAATTTCTCATCCCACACAGGGGTGGCACATCACTTAAACATTGCATAAAAACTCTGAGTTCACATTTGTAAGAACCATGGGAATGCTACTGGTTGTAGCGGTAGTCGGTGGCTCAGCCTACTCCGCTGCAGTCCCTTCCTGCAACAGTCCATTCCCATTGTCCCTCTCCCTTCAACCTGCCAGCCAAACAACCTGGATCCTTGGTGCCACCTCTAATCCTGGTGGGCACCCCTTTTCCAGCACCTCAGTAGCCTCTGGTGACGCCGTTTAAGTCCTGGAGGTGTAAAAGACAAGTCTGGCAACAGTCCTGAGTAACCTGGTAGCCGTTACCCATTATGCCATCCTCCATCAAGGGCCCCCTGGTGCCGTCTACCAGCGCCGCACTGTCCAAGACCTTGATGGCCTTTTTACCTTTAACGGAGCATGGGGGAAAAAAGGTTCAACAAAGAGGATATCTTTACTGGAGCATTAGCTCTCCTGTCACCCTCCACTGAGGACCTGGTGACTGGTCCCCGACAGCCTTCTCCACTTTAACACAACACTGGAGAACATTCAACAAGGGTAACAGGTCCAAACAGTCATTTTGCAAACCTTAAACAAACTGGTGGGTAGCTATCCGGGTTCAGCTGCCACTGCTACATACAGATTCCTGCGGCTCCGGCAGTTAACGGGCGGCGGTGGTACCAGCATCTCAACAGGCTTCACCTCCGCTGTGGTAGATGCAGGAACCGGCTGTTCCGCAGCCGGAATAGCAGAGTCCAGGTGCTCCGTACCGGGGTACGGGCCCGGTGATGTGGCCGGGTCTGGTCGGGCCGGTGATGGGACTGGAGGCATTGCGGCCTGGTCTGGCCGGTGGTGAGGCTGAAGGTTCCGCTGCCAGTGTTGGGGTTAGCGGCTCGGCGTCCGCCAAGGGTAACAGTAGCTGAGGTGGCCGGGGGCAGACCAGATCCCGCGGCCAGGTCAACTGGAACTGGGTAGCTGCTTACCCACTCCACGCATGGGGCCTCCATCTCACGGGCCCGCACCGCCACAGCCAGGCTCCTAATTTCTTCCCTCCAGTGGTCCAGGATGTAGAGGAACTGCGTCTGCATCCTCCTGAAGAGCTGCTCGGTCTCTTGTTCAATTCAGGTCCCGGTACCTGGAGCAGCGCGCTCCAGTGACAAGTCCCTTCCTGCCGCCATCTTGCCTCTGCAGTGTCCAGGAACTTTATAAGCAGAGTAGAGTTGAGTGCGGTTCGCGATTCGATGTTCTCCAGTTCGCGGCTCGAGTGATTTTGGGGGCTGTTCTAGATCGAACTAGAAGTCGAGCTTTTTGCTAAAGCTCGATAGTTCTAGATACGTTCGAGAACGGTTCTAGCAGCAAAAAGCAGGGCTTTTTACAGCTACAGTGTGCAGGAGCCATCGCTGGCTGGTAACCAAGATAAACATTGGGTATCCAAGCAAAGCGCTTTGGTTAGTAACCCGATGTTTATCCTAGTTACGTGCAGGAAGCCCACACTTCCCCGCTCAGCTCACTCCGCCCCCTCCTGTACGCGGCATGTGTACACACACACACACACACACACACACACACACACACACACACACACACACACGTCCCCAGCCATGCAGTCCACGACACTGACTTCCTCCTGGCACTCTGCACACATGGTCCCGCTCGGCTTACCTGCAGTGATGAAGTCCTGACCTCAGCGCTGTCACTGTCCTCAATGGCCGCCGCTTGTCACATAACCTTCTCTCGCTTCCGACCCGAGACTGACTAGCGGTGACATCACGGGCCTATCGCGATACTTGGCTGTGAAGGCGGCGGTCATTGAACTCAGTGACAGGTGCTGTTAACAGTGCAGGAGATCAGCGCAGGTAATGTACCTCGCTGACAGCAGCACTTGTCATCCCCTGCAGTGACCTGGGCTGACCCATTGATGTTAGCTCAGGTCACTGCACTGCTCTCCCAGCCAATGGGGAACATCCTGCTCTTCATTGACTGGGACAGTGTGGATCGTCATGGCAACCCCTTGGATTACACCAGACCTGGATTTGTTTTTCTTTCTAATAAATTGGTTAAAAAGGGAATGTATTGGGGAGTGTTTTTTCAAATAAAAATGTGTTTGTCGTCTATTTTTTTTTATTAGTGACTGGGTTGGTGATGTCAGGTATCTGATAGACGTCTGACCTCACCAACCCCAGGGCTTGGTGCCAGGTGACATTACACATCTGGTATTAACCCCATATATTACCCCGTTCGCCACCGCACCAGGGCACGGGATGAGCTGGGGCGAAGCACCAGGATTGGCGCATCTAATGGATGCGCCACTTCTGGGGCGGCTGCGGCCTGCTATTTTTAGGCTGGGGAGAGTCCAATAACCACGGACCTCACTAGTCTGAGAATATCAGACCCCAGCTGTCTGCTTTACTTTGGCTGGTGATCCAATTTTGGGGGGACCCCTACATGTTGTGGTTTTTTTTTTTTAATTATTTATTTAATTTAAAATAACAGCGTGGGGTGCCCTCAGTTTTGGATTACCAGCCAAGGTGAGGCTGCCAGCTGTGGTCTGCAGGCTGCAGCCGTCTGCTTTACCCTAGCTGGCTACAAAAACTCTGGGGAACCCTAAGTCTTTTTTTTTTTTTTTCTTTTTTTTTGGCTAAATACAAAGCTAAGCACCCCTTAGTGCCACATGAAAGGCACCAAAGGGTGCAAAATTACAAAATGCAGGAGAGTGGGACATGATGTGTCTTTCTGCCATTATAATGACAGAAAAGACTGATATGAAGTGTACAAGCACAGGAAAATCACCAGAGCGCTCTATGCTGTGAAAAGCAGTAGAAAATGGCACTGGAGTGAACATGTGACCGCCTCATGTAGGTTGAAGCTAAGGATCCTGGGTAAATTTATGTATTTTCCCTCCTTCAGTTTTTTTGCAGTACACAAAAAAAAAACGTAAGGCACACGGATGACAAACAGATGACATACGGACCGTCTACGGAACGGAAACTGATGCCACACGGATGCACCCGTGAAAAAAAAACCTGACTTTTTTGCAGACCACAAAAATGGATCGGTCGTGTGAATGTAGCCGTATTCTGATCTGCCGTTTATAAACAGCAGGCAGAAATAAGTCAATAACGCCCCCCAGCGTCAGAAAATCTCCGGGGTTTCAGGGTTAGCTGAGACCCTGGAGATCATGATTCAGGACGGTTTTTCCGGTCCCCGCTCACGTGATCACAGGTATACACCGTATACCGATGATCACGTTACAGTAAATGACAGCGCCGGTAAAAAATTATTTATCTCCCATCTGGCATGAACAAATATGATAAATCTCCTCCCCGGTCCCCTCTGGTCCCCCGGTGTCACCAAAGTGCCCCCCCCCGATGCCCTCCCAGAAATCCAAGATGGCCGCGCGCGGACAGCAGCGCGCCGGCCGCATTCACCCTACTCTGATTTCTGTCGCATGTGCCATGACACATGCGACAGAAAACTCCACCCCAGGCCCTGCCAGGTCACCCCCTATAACCCCACCGGTGTTCCCCGGTGTCCCACGGTACCTGTGCAGCGTTGATTTTCCCCCCCCCACCACGGCCCTCTCCTTCACAGTAGTCTCTGCCGCATGCACAGAGCGGCTGTCAGCTCAGCTTCCTGTGTTCAGACACAGTGAGTGGTGGTTATGCATCTGTAAGCTAAATGGGCGGCACGGTGGCTGAGTGGTTAGCACTGCAGTCTTGCAGCGCTGAGGTCCTGGGTTCAATTCTCATCAAGGACACCATCTGCAAGGAGTTTGTATGTTCTCCCCGTGTTTGCGTGGGTTTCCTCCGGGTACTCAGGTTTCCTCCCACACTCCAAAGACATACAGCGATATGGAATTAATAACGCTATATAAATGAATAAATTATTATTATTACTGCAATGCCCTGCTCATGAGGTAAGGAACATAATTGATCAGGAGAGCTATATACTACATTTCCAAACGGAGGGATTTGCTTTTATAGTTTCCCTACCAAACATGAGAGTCCATTATACGCCACAAGAAAACACCTCTAAATAGCGAGCTCTGTTGTTTAGTATTCATTCAGCTGGATAACTGGACTTAAAGGGGTATTCCATCTCCAAGATCCTATCCCCAATATTTAGTAGGTGGAACAGCAATAATATCAGCAAATACCAATATTTGGAAATGTAGAATAGTTCTCCTGATTAGGCATGCCCTTACCTCATGAGCAGGGCATTGCAGCTTTGGTAGCAACCATTACGACATGGACTCTGCTGCTGTGGACCTGGGGAGAGTGAGTGAAGATTCATTGCACCCACACTCCTCACATGAAGGGTCTGCACTCCTAGAAAATGGGGGATACGTTCCCTGAGTGTCTCCTCCCCCATAACCCAACCAACCCCCCTAATATTCTAGACGGTCCAGAGTCGTCGTGGGACCCCTTTATTTTTTTTCTTACAATAAATTGGTGAGGGAGGAAATGTTTTGGGGACTGTTTTTTTTTTCAAATAAATTTCTTTTGTCATTTTCTTTTATGTTAGTACTGACAGTTTATGATGTTGGGTATCTAATAGACGCCATGACGTCACAAACTGCTGGGCTTGATCTCAGGTGACTTTACAGCTAGTATCAACCCGATTTATTACCCCGTTTGCCACTGCACCAGGGCACGGGATGAGCTGGGGTGAAGCGCCAGGATTGGCGCATCTAGTGGATGCGCCACGTCTGGGGTGCCTGCGGCCTGCTATTTTTAGACTGTGAAGGCCCAATAACTATGGACCTTCCCACCCTGAGAATACCAGACCACAGCTGTCTGCTTTACCTTGGCTGGTGATCCAATTTGGGGGGGACCCTACTTTTTTTGTGTAATTATTATTTATAAAATAATTATAAAAAAAGAGCCTGAGGGGACCTCCACATTGGATCCCCAACCACGGTAAAGCTGCCAGCTGTGGTTTTCAGGCTACAGCCGTCTGCTTTACCCTAGCTGGCTATCAAAAATGGGGGGACCCAACGTCATTTTATTTAACTATTTTTTAAATCGAAAAAATTAATGGGCTTCCCTGTATTTTGATTGCCAACCAAGGTAACGGCAGGCAGATGGGGGTGGCAACCCATAGCTGTCTGCTTTATCTGCGCTGAGAATCAAAAATACCGCGGAGCGCTACGTCATTTTTTTAAAGATTTATTTTTACAGCACTGTGATGTCCAGCAATCAAAATACAGGGAAGCCCTTTTTGTTTTTAGTTATTTAAATAAATAATTAAAAAAAAATATATTTGCTCCCGCTGCATTTTTTGTATTGCTAGCTAAGGGTAATCCAAGCAGCTACTGGCTGCTAACCCCCACTGCTTGGTGTTACCTTCACTGGCAATGGAAAATCCAGGGAAGCATTTTTTTTTATTTTTTTTTGCCAAAAAACTGCAAAAAAAGGACGTGAGCTTCGCCATATTTTTGTATGCTAGCCAGGTATAGCAGGCAGGTGCTGGAAGAGTTGGATACAGCGCCAGAAGATGGCGCTTCTATGAAAGTGCCATTTTTCTGAGGCGGCTGCAGACTGCAATTCACAGCAGTGGGACCCAGAAAGCTCAGGCCAACCTGTGCTGTGGATTCCAATCCCCAGCTGCCTAGTTGTACCTGGCTGGACACAAAAATGGGGCGAAGCCTACGTCATTTGTTTTCTAATTATTTCATGAAATTCATGAAATAATAAAAAAAGGGCTTCCCTTTTATTTTTGGTTCCCAGCCGGGTACAAATAGGCAACTGGGGGTTGGAGGCAGCCCGTGGCTGCCTGCTGTACCTGGCTAGCATACAAAAATATGGCGAAGCCCACATAATTTTTTCAGGGGGCAAAAAACTTCTGCATACAGTCCTGGATTGAGTATGCTGAGTCTTGTAGTTCTGCAGCTGCTGTCTGTCTGTATGGAGAAGAGCAGACAGCAGCTGCAGAACTATAAGGCTCAGCATACTCCATCCAGGACTGTATGCAGAAGTTTTTTGCCCACCAAAAAAATGACGTGGGCTTTGCCATATTTTTGTATGCTAGCCAGGTACAGCAGGCAGCCACGGGCTGCCTCCAACCCCCAGTTGCCTATTTGTACCTGGTGGGGAACCAAAAATATAGGGAAGCCCGTTTTTTTTTTAATTATTTCACTTATTTCATGAAATAATTAAAAAACAAATGACATGGGCTTTGCCCCATTTTTGTGTCCAGCCAGGTACAACTAGGCAGCTGGGGATTGGAATCCACAGCACAGGTTAGCCCAAGGTTTCTGGGCGCCTCTGCTGCGAATTACAGTCTGCAGCCGCCCCAGAAAATGGCGCTCTCATAGAAGCGCCATCATCTGGCGCTGTATCCAACTCTTCCAACAGCCCTGGAGCCGGGTGGCTTGTTGGGTAATCATGAGTTAATACTGGCTTTGTTTTACTAGCCAGTATTAAGCCAGAGATTCTTAATGTCAGGCACGTTTGACCCGGCCATTAAGAATCTCCAATAAAGGGTTAAAAAAAAAAGACACCACACAGAGAAAAAATACTTTAATAGAAATAAATACACAGACACATTAGAGACTCCATCTTTATTACCCCCTGTCAGCCCTCCACGATCCATGGTCTTCTGTCTTTCTCGTTCAACAAATGCAGCTCTGCTCCATCACTGCTGCATGGGGGAAGACGCTGCTTCCCGTGCAGCCTTCACTCCGTGAAGGCTGCACTGGAAGCAGCGTGCAGCCTTCACTCCGTGAGAGATCAGTGCTGCTGGCGGTGACAGACGCGTTACCATAGCAACAGGGCTCCGATCATGTGATTCCCGGAGCCGCGGTTAGCGGTGACGTCACCGCTAACTGCGTTGCTATGGCAACGGTGATCTCCGTTAATGACCGGCTGTGTCAGCCGGTCCCTAACGGAACGGGGAGTTGACCGTGTGCTAGAGCATGTCGCCGGTACACGGCGATACACAAATGTGCACCGTGTACCGGAGAGTGCAATGACAGGTCCTACATGACGCGTCATAGTCATTTGACCAGTCTGTGGCCAATGAGATAATAGCCATGTGACTGGTCACATGGCTATTTTGACGTCACGATAGGTCCTGTATCACTGCTGGCAGTGCTGGTCACCGGGAGGATTCAGCGATCATCGGATGGAATAGCGGCAGGAGACAGAGTGCAGGAGGGATCGCGGGAACCGGTAAGTGTTATGGCAATGTTTATTAACTGTATGTGTACATTTATAATGCGTTTTTATGTGTTTGTGATTGCCTCCCATTATATCCTATTGGTTCGAGTTTGGTTCGTCAAACGTTCGCCGAACTGAACTCGAACGAGACCTCAGTTCGACGAACCGAACTCGAGCCGAACCACGGCCAGTTCGCTCATCTCTAGGGCAGAGTCCTGGCGTCCCTGCTCCACTTCCGCTGCTACATCCCGTTACGCCCCCTTGGTTTTCGGCAGCCAGCTCTCCAGCTTCTGGCTGCGCTCACAGGACGAGGGGCGGGGCTTAATCTTCGCACGCTTTTGGTCGGGAAGATGGTGTTTTGACGCCAGATGGCGGAAAATGGCAGGAACGGAATATTGACACCGCAGCTTGGATTTTCAAGGTGCACTTTACACAGGTTAGTGGGCCCAGTCCAAATCCTTTTCGTAACACTAGAAATTTGAGGTGTGCCGCCCTAGCAGCGGTCAAACCGCTCAGATCCGGTGGTTACCGTGGCTCGAGGGTCTCCGGACCCAGGGGCTCGCGGCCACTTCAAATGAAAAAGGGGTATTTACAGGGGATAAGAGTTCGTGACGCCACCCGTGGTTCGCGGTAAGGGGAGTACCGCCGCTGCCAATAGGAGTACCCGGGGAGATGGAGTGGGGCAGCCAGATGATGTTCCCTCCATGGGTAAGGAAGGCCCCGGGACTCGTGATGCTGAGGTGTAGGGAAGCATGGTGCAGATTGGAAGCAGGGAAGGACAGCATACGCACTCAGGCCGTGTTTGTGTGGATGTGACCAGAAAGCAGACTCTGTCACAGTAGTAAACAAAAAGTCTCTGAATGCCGCTGCCATGTCAGGGAAGCCCATCTGGGAGTACGCTCCCATTGGTATTGCTGATGGTCTGTACCTTGCCTCCATGCACTGTATTTTAGATTTTCCGTGTGACCCCCTCAGCTTGGAGCTGTCGGGGTCTTGCTCCCCACTGTTAAGTAGTGAAGCTGTGATCTCGATGGCTGACACTTGGGATTTCAGTGGGCCATATAAGCTGGAAAGCCCTATCCCCCTCTTTGTGTTGATGCCTTCGATCTCTGAGCTCTTGGGGAAAGTCCTTAAAGAAACTATCCTCCACAGGTTAATTATCAGGTTGCGTGAAGCTAATCCCTGATTTAGGGTCCAGTACCCTGCCATCGTGCTCTGTCCCAATTCGGTTACTAGGTACTCCGGTCCCAGACGTCCTCGGAAACTAAGCCGGACACCCTTCTCCAATACCCTGCGACCAGGTCTCTGACTCCTTCGGTCCCAGACCATCGCCTGCCACCTAGCCAAAAGTCCCCAGGGAGCTCAAACTCCCAGCTCCTCACTCTTTTGGAGCCACTACTGAACTGACTAAGCTTTGCTCTCCACTTCCTCTCTGACTGCCTGCCCCCTCCCACCAGCCTGCCTGACCCCTAGGCAAGTGGCCCTGTTCCAGCTAGACCACCCACTGGTGTGCCTGACAGTGTGGTGTAAGTTGTGACTAGGATTTGCATGCTGATGGAGCAATACCGCTGTCGGGATCCCAGAACCATGGGGGTTAGTGTCCTGCACCAAAAGAAGACAAAGTGCAGTACCCTGACTGGTTCAGGGGCGTCACACGATGCACTCCCATCCCACAGATGAAGAGAGTAGCAGCTGCTCCAGCCACTACAGTGATGTCTATGTCCCACAGCCTCCTCAGTGATGTATATGCTCCTGCCTGCCTTGTGATGTATTTGCCCCTAGTGTCTCCTGTGATGTACATAGAGCAGTCTGTGTCTCCTACAGTGAAAGAAATAATTATTTGATCCTTTGCTTATTTTGTAAGTTTGCCCACTGAAAAAGACATGAATAGCCTATAATTTGAAGGTAGGTTAATTTTGACATGGAGTTAGAATATCCAAAATATAATCCAGTAAATCATATTGTATAAATTCTATAAAAATATCTGAATTTTGCAGAGAGAAATAAGTATTTGGGCCCCTACCAACCATTGAAAGTTTTGGCTCCTACTGTCCACTTAGATGCTCCTAATCAACTCGTGACAATTTAAGACCGCTGTCTTTAATTGAATCTGTCGACAGTCTTTTATACATGTTACCTGCATTAATCAGTCAGACTCTAACCTCTACAACATGGGCAAGACCAAAGAGCTTTCTAATGATGTCAGGGACAAATTCATAAATCTGCACGAGGCTGGAATGGGCTACAAAACCATAAGTAAGATGCTGGGTGAGAAGGGAACAACTGTTGGTGCAATAGTAAGAAAATGGAGGCAATACAAAATGTCAATCGACATTGATCTGGGGCACCATGCAAAATCTCACGTCGTGGGGTATTCAGGATCATAAGGAAGGTGAGAGATCAGCCTAAAACTACATGGATGGCGGGAGTTGTTAATGATCTGAAGGCAGCTGGGACCACTGTTACCAAGAAAATTATTGGTAACACATTGCGGGCACTGCAGGATTTTAAGCCATTAGTGCAAAGTCCCACTTCACAAAAAGGCACATGTGCAGGCCCATCTGAAGCTTGCCAGTGAACACCTAGATGATTCTGAGAGTGATTGGGAGATGGTGCTGTAGTCAGATGAGACAAAAAATTGAGCTCTTTGGCCTTAAATCAACTTGCCGTGTTTTGGAGAAAGAGAAATGCTGCATATGACCCAAAGGAGACGGTCTCCACTGTCAACATAATGTTTACACCTCCATGCTTACGAGGGTGTTTCTCTGCTAAGGGCATAGGACTACTTCACTGCATCAATGGGACAATGAATGGAGCCATGTACTGTAAAATCCTGAGTGACAACATCCTTCCCTCCGCCAGGACAATAAAATGGGTCATGGCTGGGTCTTCCAGCACAACATTGACCCAAAACATACAGCCAAGGCAACAAAGGAGTGGTTCAAAAAGGACATTAAAGTCATGGTGTAGCGTATCCAGTCTCCGGACCTTAATTCCATAGAAAACTTGTGGAGGGAGCTGAGGCTCAGAGTTGCCAAGGGACAGCCTCAAATCTTGATGAATTGCAAAGAAAAGTGGACAAAAATTCCTCCTGACATTTGCATAAGCCTCATCCTCAACTACAAAAAAAGTCTGACTGCTGTGCTTGCCAGCAAGGGTTTTGCCACAAAGTATTGTCTTGTTTTCCAGAGGGATCAAATGCTTATTTTGCTCTACAAAATACAAATTTTATATAAAAATTATACAATGTGATTTTTCTGGATTTTATTTTGGATACTCTCTCACTGTTAAAATTAACCTACCCTTATAATTATAGACTGTTCATGTCTTTGTCAGTGGGCAAACTTACAAAATCGGCAAAGGCTCAAATACTTATTTTCTTCACTATATGTGATGGATATGCTTTGCAAAACTTATCACAAAGAGTTGACTGCGCTCCAGGTAAACACAAGCCTCGAAAAACAGTTGAAATGCAACATTATCAGTATCACTTATCACATCTACACCAGAGAGAAGCAGCTCCAGCCACCACAATGGGGGTGAGTTACGGTAATTGTTTAGCCAAAAGTCTAGTAATTTTCAGGTTGATAATTTTGTGGCTTATTGACCACAAGCGTTGACCCATAATATATATATATATATATATATATAGTGAGTGCCCCCTGGTCCTTAGTATTGTCTTTGGAAGAAAGAAGTCATGTGCCAGTCCTTTATAATTTAATTTTATATTTAACTTTTTTTTTTTTTTTTTTTTTTTTACAGATCTTGTTAATTCTCAGGAATCCAAAAGATGCAGCTGTCTCGTATTACCACTTCACAAACAACAATCCCGTGCTTCCCTCATATAGCTCTTGGGACTCGTTTTGTGAAGATTTTATAAGCGGAAATGGTAATTTTGAACTACAAATGTATTGTATTTTAAATAAAAAAAAAAAGTCCTTAGAAATACATAATTCTCAATGTATGAAATCGACTCACTCATAAGGATGTTTTGATCATAAACGATCGACCAATAACACTAGTAGAGATGAGCGAAAAACCTAGTACTACCCATGTCCAGCATCCACTTCAGTACTCCATACCCACACAATAAAAACAAGGGTCATTTGCTTCTTCCATTCTCTCATACTTAAAATTTGCATGCCAACATTTTTGTTAGGCATCTTATAAGTTACATTTTAACCCCTTAACGACAACCATCATACATATATGGTGGAAATCTGGAGTCGAATACATGGCGGATAAAAACAGCCAGCATATGCCTCTATCAGCTGAAGTCGAATTGGACATTTAACCTGTTTTTAATGCCACTTTCAATGTAAGTGTGCCGCCCCCGTGGAAGCAGCCGAGTTGCTCGGATCCGGGTTCGCTGTGGCTCGAGGGTCTCCGGACCCGGGGGTCGTGCGGCCACTCAAATGAAAGGGGGTATTTACAGGGGAGTTGATATATAGTTCGTGACGCCACCCGTGATGTACAGTAATTTGGGGAGTACCGCCGCTGGGAGTACACAGGGTGATTAAGTGGGGCAGCCAGGTGTCGTAGCTCTCCATGGGTAGGGGGATGCCCCGGGACTCGGTGTAGGGGGTGCTGTGGGGTGCAGGGGTCACTTTCGTACTCACTCAGTCTATAAGCAGACACTGACAACCGGGTAAACCAAGTCTCTGGGTACCGCTGCCGCTGAGGGGAGCTCATCCGGGTCCCGTCCCCAATAGTGTTGCCTGGTGATCCGTGACCTGCCTCCTGGCACTTAGTTTGACTTCAACTTGGTGGCCCAGTAGTATAGAACTAGCTAGGCCCTGCTCCCCACTATGGCTAAGTATGGGAGCTTGCTCTCAGGGCTCACGCTTGGAATTTCCTGGACCGTTTTGGATTGGAAAGTCCTATCCCCCTCGTTGCGCTAATGCCCCGATTCTGGAGTAGGTGGGAACAGATCATAAAGGCTCCATTCTCCTCAAGTGACTTGTCGGGTTGCCTGAAGCTACCCCGATCTAGGGTCAGTGTACCCCGTTGTGCCTTCGGTCCCGGACCGGTGACGGTGCTAGGCTGCCGGCTGTCGTCCTCGACCAGTCCAGACACCTTGCCACAATCCCCTCGACCGGGGGTCTGATTCCTTGAGGCCCAGACCACCGTCTGCAACCTAGACAGTTCCTTCAGGAACCACCGCTCCCGACTTCCTCTGAGCTCCTCCACAGCATGAAGGCTACTTCCCAACTCTCTCTCTCCACTCAGACTGACTACACTCCATCCCCCCCCCCCAGGTGGGCGACTCTATTCCGCTCAAGCCGTCCACTGGTGGGTGTGCTGCAGGGTGTATCTAGGATTTGATTTGCTGTTGGAGGCACCACCATTTAGATAGGGACCCAGAACCAAGAGGGAGGCGGAATACTGCACGGAAGGGCAGCTTGTGCAGTACCCTGTAATGACCTGATAGTCCAGGGGCGTCACAAAAGCGGCATTAACTTTTGTGCCAGCATGGAGTGTTATTCTACGTGCCCATAGGGCCCCCCCCCCAAAAAAAAACCATGATTGTGGGTGGCGATGGACTGCCATGGCCATCTATTGAAGGCCTGTGTGCGTGTCATTAGTGCTCTATTGAAACTCTACCTGTAGTCATGACTCTTACTATATAGAGCAATACAATGGCATTGCTGCATATAGTACAAACTATCATGTAAATATAAATTAAATTCTCCTAAGGGGACTAACAAAGACCGTTTAAAACAAAAACTGGACAAGTTTTGCTATCGCTGTACCGGTACGGTGTGTGTGATGTGATTCAAAAGTACAACCTTTCCTGTAATAAACCCTCATACGTGGCCAGAAAAATAACAAAGTTATGGCTTTTAGAAGAAGGGGAGGAAAAAACAAAACCCAATTGACTTTTTTTTGAGGGGGACACTGTACAGTGAAGGAAATAATTGATTCCCTTGCTGATTTTGAAAGTTTGCCCACTGACAAAGACATGAACAGTCTAATTTTAAGGGTAGTTTAATTTTAAATGTGTGAGATGGAATATTCAAAATAAAATCCAGAAAATCATTGGATGGAGCCCTCATCCAAGGGCTTCATCTGCACGCACGCTGACTCCCAGCACCATCATTTGAAACCAGGACCGCAGACACACTGGGACTCCCGCCGCACAGCCACCACAGTCTGCACAGCTGCCCACCCACATGCACAGAGTGGCAGGCCGCCGGGACAGAGGAAGCCAGCACCGACATGCAGCCACAGGCACCCAGTCGCCCACCCGCACCCGGCCGACTGAACACAGACAGCCCCACCTAATTTTCCTCCCAAATTTTGGGAGAAAAAGTGCGTCTAATAATCCGAAAAATACGGTATATAGAGAGAAATAAGTATTTGATCCCTCTGGCAGACAAGACTTACTACTTTATGGCAAAACCCTTGTTGGCAAGCACAGCAGTCAAACATTTTTTGTAGTTGAGGTTTGTGCACATGTTAGGAGGAATTTTGGTCCACTCCTCTTTGCAGATCACTTCTAAATCATTAAGATTTTGAGGCTGTTGCATGGCAACCCGGAGCTTCGGCTCCCTTTTATAAGTTTTCTATGAGATCAAGGTCTGGAGACTGGCTAGGCCACTCCATGACCTTAATGTGCTTCTTTTTGAAACCCTCCTTTGTTGCCTTGGCTGTATGTTTTGAGTCATTGTTGTGCTGGTGTGACGCCCTGGGCAAGCCAGGGGTCACAGGTCATGCACCAACACACCCTACACCCCAGTTAGGAACACCAAAGCTAAACCAAAATCCTTGTTGCCTTCCTCCAGAGGTTGATGTTCACACCAGGGGGTGGGCCAGGCGGTTGGCTCCGCCCACCGAGGAGTTCACAGCTCTGGAGGCGGGAAGAACCAGGCAGATTAGCCCAGGCAGGGCTAGAGTGAAGTTCAGTTAGGGGAGTGAAGGAGTAAACAGCTAAGATAGAGAAAGGAGTGAAAGTGAAAGGAAGTGAAGTGGAAGTGGTAAAGGAGGAGTAGGAGAAGTGGAAGGAAGGTGAAAGGTGACAGAAAAGAAAGCCTGAAGAGAGTCCAGCTAAGTGCAGGACAGGGTCAGCAAGGTCAGCAACGGCGGTGACTGTCTGGAGGGGGACCGTTTGGAAGTTCCTGGAAGGACCGCGGACGGGTAGTGGCCCGGCGGTCTGGAGCAGTGTACCAAAGGACAGTCAGCACCAGGGCAGGGGCCTCTCGGACCCCGGCAAGGCTAGGAGTCGCCATAATTTGCCAAATCCGTCAGTGAAGGGGACGTAGATCCCCCCCCCAACAACCAAGTCCCGATTGAAGGCAACAGCCCAACCAGTGTAGCAGAAACACCGCCACCACCAAGGCACCAGTTTCTCAGGGCCAGCGCCTGCGGGCAAAGAGTAGAGCTCCTTCGGTCCAGCTTGAAGCCGGGGAGCGGGTTACCGGTGGGAACCCATCGCTACCAACACAGAAACAAAAGGTGCAAGGAAAAGGGACATCACCGTCGCCTACTGGGAGAGCAAGTGCAGCCGTCCGTGGGAACCGTCTTTCCAGCCGTGTGGTTTACCGTAAAACTGTGTCAACGTCTCAGGCTGAGTGAGTACCACAGTGCCGCAAGGCACAGCGCTGCCCCCGCGTCCCTGCGCACACCAGGCCCTTCACCTTCCACACCATCACCTGGCTCCGGGATCACCAACCCCTACCCACGGAGGGGCAACACAACACCTGGCTGCTCCGCATCACCATCCCCGGGATCCCCATATTGAGCAGCGGTGGTGAAATCACCACAACCGTGGGTGGCGTCACGGACAATAAACTATCCCCACACCCAACCAACCCCTTTCACTCACGGGCGAGGAGTGCCGCTCGAGAACCCCCGGGATCCGGCCTACAGCTCGAGCCACCACTGAGCAGCGGCCGCCAGACCCGAGCAGAAGAGAGTGAGCGTAGTGTGCTGACACCCTCCTCCCCGCCCGCGACACTGGCAGACCCAGCTATGACCCATTTTTAATGTCCTGGCGGAGAGGAGGTTGTCACTCAGGATTTGACGTTACATTGCTCCATCTATTGTCCCATTGATGTGGTCAAGTAGTCCTGTGCCCTAAGCAGAGAAACACCCCCAAAACATAATTTTCCACCCCCATGCTTGACAGTGGGAACGTTTTTCTTTAGGTCATAGGCAGCATTTCTCTTCCTCCAAACACTGTGAGTTGTGTTAAGGCCAAAGCTCAATTTTTGTCTCATCTGACTACAGCACTTTCTTCCATCACTCTCAAAACCATACAGGTGTTCATTGGCAAACTTCAGACAGGTCAGCACATGTGCCTTTTTGAGCCGTGGGACTTTGCGGGTACTGCAGGATTTTAAGCCATTACAGCGTAATGTGTTACCAATGGTTTTCTTGGTGACGGTAATCTCAGCTGCCTTGAGATAATTAACAAGTTCCCCCCGTATAGTTTTAAGCTGATCCCTCACATTCTTCCTGATCATGGATACCCCACGTGGTGAGATTTTGCATGAAGTCCAAGATCGATATCGATCGACACTCATTTTGTATTTCTTCCATTTTCTTACTATTGCACCAAAAGTTGTTGCCGTCACACCCAGCATCTTACTTATGGTTTTGTAGCCCATTCCAGCCTTGTGCAGGTCTATAATTTTGTCCCTGACATCCCTAGAAAGCTTTGGTCTTGCCCATGTTGTAGAGGTTATAGTCTGACTGATTAGGCAGGCTTCACACATCCGGCGTTTTGCCGGATTCGGTGCTCGCCAGTTCAGTGTATACAGTACAATGGCAGCGCTGCAACTTCCGGGTCACATGACAGCATGTGACCAGCGCTTGTCGCACTGCCATTGTACTGTATACACTGTACTGGCGTGCACTGAATCCTGGAAACTGGCGAAAAGCCGGATGTGTGAAACTAGCCTTAATTGTGTATGTAGACTGGAGCCATTTATACAGGTGACAATTTAAAACAGCGGTCTTGTAATGCAGTTAATGAGTTGATTATGAGTCTCTAACTGGTCTGTAGGAGCCAGAACTCTTAAGGATTCATGCGCACGTAACTGCATAATATTCTGCAGCGATTTAACAGCACATTTGTGCTTCAAAACACTGCAGAAACATTGCATAATGAATGCAGTATTTTTGTTAAAAAAGCAGTTTTCATGCGCTCGGGATACTGCCCCCACCATAGACAGTGAGAGCTGCATCCAGAACGCACAAATAATTGACATGCTTTTATGAACGCACGGATTTGGGTCAAAATTTTAGCACCCAAATCGCTGCGTTCAAACAAGCATTGTGCGCACGCATCCTGCACAATCTTCATAGATTGTGCAGGACGCATGCATTTACGCTGCAGTGCAATACGCAGTGTAAATGCATGTCAGTATGCAACGAGCCCATGAGCCCTACTGTTTGGTAAAGGGATCAAATACTTATTGCTCTCCGCAAAATGCAAATTTACACAGTGATTTTTCTGGATTTTATTTTGGATATTCTCTCACGGTTACAATTAACCTTCCCTTTAAAATTATAGACTGTTCATGTCTTTGTCAGTTGGCAAACTTACAAAATCAGCAAGGGAGAAAATAATTTCCTTCACTATATATTATCTTTTATAGCCATAGAGTAAAGGAAATTCTTAAATTTTTCAGAAACCTCACTACTCCTAGGATGTATCTACATGTATCAGAATTGTAGGCTTTTCAAACACCAATTCACAGCATTTTACAGCTGTAGCAATGAGGGAGGAAAATGGTACCTCTCATCAATGCACTGTAGATATTTTACATGTAGGAAATGAGGTGTGTGTGTGTGTGTGTGTGTGTGTGTGTGTGTGTGTGTGTTTTTATGTGAATTTACAAAAAACCTGTACATTGTGGGTAATCTGATACACACGTCCAAAATGTAAAAAGAAACCCAAAAAAAAATCCTATACATTTCTTAAAGGGAAGGGGGTCGTTCAAAAAAAAAAAAAATTCAATAACTGAAAAAAATGTAAAGTATCAATGTTTTGTTTAAATATTATTTGTTTTTAATTGAGCAAAATATAAAAAAATTTGCTCTTTTCCACTGTTAAACACTAGGGGGAGCAGCTGCTGAAATCCTACAGAAATCCCACTGTAGAAATAGCCTGGATTACAGCTGCAGCAAAGTGGGCGGAGTCTGCTCTCCTGTGTATGATGTCACAGCTCCCCCTCCCAACCTGGGTGCTTCCAAAGGAACAGAGAATGAAATTTAGGATCACAGTGCGGAGCCATTTTGCTGGTGACCAGAAATGTATAAAGTGTCACCAAGGACAGCTGGAGTATCACACAGGATAGAATTAGATACACCGCTCTGGAGACAGTATCACACAGGATAGGATTAGATACACAGCTCAGCAAACAGTATCACAGGAGAAGATTAAATACATGGCTCAGCAGGCAGTATCACATAGGAGAGGATTAGATACATGGATCAGCAGGCAGTATTACATAGGAGAGGATTCGATACATGGCTCAGCAGACAGTATCACATAGGATAGGATTAGATACTGTCTGCTGAGTTGCTGTATCACACAGGAGAGGATTAGATATTGACTCAGCAGACAGTATCACATAGGACAGGATTAGAGGGAGAACGGGTGGGTTTCAGCGGAGACAGTAGCAGCGGCAGAGGGGGGCGGGGTGCCGGTATTCACAAGCTCTACACACACACACACACACACACACACACACTGCTGCATGGATGCCGGCGGTGGGGGAAGAGTGAGGCTGGGTGGAGTGGGGGGAGAGGGTGTCATTGGAGATGGCAATCCACTGCTGCACGCCGCTCCAGCTGTCGGTAACATTACCGTTCTAGGATCTGTTAGGATGGTACTGCTTGGTCTTTCAGATCCTGGCTGTAGGGGAAAAATGCAGCCCAGCCGAAAGCGTGAGCTATGGAAAAATGGCGGCTGAACACACCCACGGCTGCAAATTGGGCAGCCCACATAGGCGTTACCATTTCAGTTGTAATAGAACTAAAGGGGTCGGAATCCGACTACTATCGCCTATGTCCATGAGGTGCTGTAAATTGAGCTTGCACTGTCGTGCTAAAACTTGGAATGTAAAATGGCAGCCCCCATTGCCAGCTTTCCAGCATTATAAAAACTGAAAGACATCTTTATTTAAAGCAAGATAACATTATAACTGCATGTTATCTTACAAGTAATCGTTGTTTTGGATTATATAAATCTGCGACACCTTCCCTTTTAAGGACAGAAATCCCTTGACAAGGTCTACCACATTCACATGTGGATGAGGTACAATAGTGTGACGCCCTGGACTAGCCAGGTAGTCACAAACATAACAGGACACATACCCCTCTCCTGGATAGGTGACAACAGTCAAACAAGAAACCCTTGTTGCCACCCTGCAGGGTCTGATGTCCACACCAGGTGGGGCGGAGCCAGGCGGTTGGACCCGCCCACCGAGCAGTTCACAGGCCTGGAGGCGGGAAAACACAACAGTTCAGTGGAGGAGTTCAAGAGTGGAGGAGAGAGAGACGCATACAGACGGACCTAAGTCCAGGCCTGCCAGTGGAACTGCTAGTGTCTGGGTCGGAGCCCAGGCACTTCTAGCAATGTCGGCAGTCGGTGGTGGCCGTCTGCAGGATTTGGCGTACGGTCGGTGGAACCGTAGGATCGGGGTCGGGCGGTGGCCCGCCGGTACCGAACCGGGGAGCCGATTGGAGCCAAGGACCAGGCAGGGTACTCAGACCCCGACTAGGCTAGAAGCCACCCTGATAGTCAAATTTACTGGTTGCGGTCTGGACCTCAGGGGTTCATTCCCACCCAAGTCCCGATTGACGGCAACAGCCCAACCATCCCGGATAAATGCCACCGCCACAGGCAAGAGATCCAAAGGGCCAGTGCCTGCGGGCAAACTGGCTCCTACGGCCCCTTACACGCCGGGGAGCGGACTACCAGTGTCCAGGCACAGGAGTCATTCACAACGTAACACAGGTGCAAGGAAACGACAGCCATCACCAACCCGTCCAGGGAGAACACCACAGCCGGCTGTGGGCCCCGTCCATCCTGCCGTTTGGTTTACCAGAGTCTCCGTTACCTTGTGTCAGAGTGAGTACACCAGTGCAGTCAGGCACCGCACCGCGACCCTGCACCCCGGCCTGCATCCCTCCCCGTACGGCCCCCGGGACCATCGCCCCTGCCAACGGAGGGGTTAACACCAAGCTGCATAACACCGTCACTGGGAGGCCTAGTCAACGGCAGCCACGGTGTCCATCTTACAATCACCACGACCCGTGGGTGGCGTCATGAACTTTACCAAACAACCACCCCAAAACCCCCTGCGTGCACTGCCACTATATCCTTCCAGAGCGACGTAACCCCCAGGTCCGGAGGCGCTCGAGCCACCGACACGCGAGCCTGGATCAGAGCGGCTCGGCGGCCGCAGCCGAGGCCGCGGGGCGGTACAATAGAATATACAGGCAGTGATGAGTGGTACCGTACCCTGAAAAAGAAACAAACTTTTTCGTAACATTCATAAAATTCCTGTTGATTAAAAAATAAAATTTAAAATATATGCCTGCTATTGGAGACAAAAGTAAATTGATGCTATTCACAGTAGCTCAATGTTGTGTGCACATAGTGTATGCTTAATGATAAAGTTTGTTACATCTTCATGCTTTTAGGTAAAAATTGTTAATTTATGTCTACCCTACATGGTATTTGAAATACAATGTAAGGCTATGTGCGCACGTGTGCGTAATTCATGCAGTTACGCTGCGCTTTGTAGCGCAGCGTAACTGCATGCGTCCTGCGTCCCCTGCACAGTCTATGGAGATAGTGCAGGGGCCGTGCGCACGTGGCATTTTAGAGCGCAGCGCTTCGGCTGCTGCCGAAGCGCTGCGTTCTAAGAAGTGACATGTTACTTCTTCCATGCGCTTTGCCGGCAGCCCCTGCTCTGTCTATGGCAGGAGCTGCAGGCAGAGCGCATGGAATCTGCTTTTTTTTTTTTTTCACTACGGACATTTCTGCAGCGATTTAAAGCGCACATGTGCTCTTCAGATCGCTGCAGGAATTTCTGCAGTGACTGTACGCAACGTGCGCACATAGCCTAATAGCTGAATAAAGACAGATCCCAGGGCTTCAAACAAGTCTGTCAGAAGTGTAAGGCTATGTGCCCACGGGACTCTGTATCTGCGGATTTTTCTGCATCAAAATCCGCAGCTTTCTCCCGGAATTCGCACCTTTTCATAGGTGCGGATTTGACGCGGATTTTGCGGTGTTTTGTGTTTTTTGTTTATTTCAATTGAATAGGCAAAATCCGCACGAAAATCCGCAACAATAATTGACATGCTGCAGATTCTTCCGCACGAAAATCCGCACGATTTCCGCTGCGGAAAAATCCGCAGCGTGGGCACAGCATTTCCCAAATGCTATAGGAATGGCTGGGGAGTAGCTGTGTTGCAGATTTCTGGAAAATCCGCGGTTTTTCCGCGAGAAATCCGCGGCAAAATCCGCGCATTTTCCGCAGCGTGTTCACATAGCCTAAGAGGGCACAGGGCGGTAAATGTGCGCAAGGGGTTTAGTCCTGACACGCTGGCACTCTACAAAAGATGGATGTGTGGACTTAGATAGTGTGGCCTGTGTAAAGGTGCAGGCTACATGCTGCCGATTCGGTTGACCAGGAACAAGAAGCAATCTGAGACACGTGTGTGTGTGTGTGTGTGTGTGTGTGTGTGTGTGTGTGTGTGTGTGTGTGTGTGTGTGTGTGTGTGTGTGTGTGTGTGTGTGTGTGTGTGTGTGTGTGTGTGTGTGGTGTTTTTTTTTCTTTCACAATTTCTCTTAGGCCCGTTTTCACACGTCAATGAAAAACACTGACGTTCTTCACTGACGTGTAAAACACGCACATGTCCCTCCGTGTTCCATGATTCACGGCACACGTGGATTGTCCATGTGCAATCCGTGATTGCAAATGGACATTACTCACCTGCCTTCGCTCCTGCTGTCCATGGTGCTGAACTCCTTGGCTCTGCAGCATCTGCCCACCGCTCTCTGCAGCTACTTCCGGGTCGGCTGTTCGTGCTTTCATGAATAGTCATGCGCCGGGCAGGAGCTGCAGAGGCTGCAAAGCGCGTCGCTGGAAAGATGAGTTGAAAATGTTTATTTAATATGTCAGTGTTTTTCTGGTACGTGTTTCACGGATCACACCATAGTGTGGTCCGTGCGTCATCAGTGATGCCAGAAAAAAACTGACTTGTCTCTGTGCAGAATCATGGACACGGGTGTATGCTGCACGGAGACGCGTTCAGTGAAAAATCACTGATGTGTGAGCAGACCCTTTGATTATAATGGGTCTGTGTATGTCAGTGATTTTGGTACGTATAATAAAAAAAAAAAAAAAAAAAAGCGCATACGTACCAGAATCACTGACGAGTGAAGGGGGTCTTGGACAGGTTCAGCACTTTTTCACCTAGAACAGTACACAGGAGATGGCAGGCATAACACATTCTTTCAGTATACAATGTAAAACTTGGATGCCTCCATTTATTCTGGTAACGAAAGTCCCTATCCAACACACCAGTGACAATTCCCTTCCCTACGTCTCTCCATGCGGGTTCAGGTATCACCAGAGTAAGGCCTTAAGCTTATCGTTGTTTACAGAGACTCCGCTCGTATTGGGGGTTACACTCATCACCAGTAAACTTTACCCAATTAATTTACAGTTGAAAGGTCCTGGCTCTGACTGCACTCTGGCTCTAACTACCTTGGGCCACTTAGTTAGAGGGTCTATCTTTATCATTCTCGATGTTCTTGTCTGTTCCCAACCCACTATCTGGATTCATACTATCCTGTAAAATCTTTGTCCCTGCCACAAATCACCCATTGCACAAGGCCTCGACAGTCAGCAGACTAGTCATCAGATGTTCTTCACGCAAGGTCAATAAACTACACTGCCTAGCAGGAATTGTCAACTTTTTTTTTTTTTTTTAAACTTGACCCCACCCAGTGTGGGCTAGTCACCACATTAACTCTAAAAAAAAAAAAAAAAAAAAAGCGCTCATTACAGCGCGAAGCGGCTGTTGTCCGTCTGCCGCACCCGCATTCCCCCCCCCCTACCACCACCTGATTGTTATCTGTATACACAGAATAAACATTGCAAACTCCCAGAGAGCTGGCGCTTTTCCTTCTTTACGTGGACAACATTAACTCTGTCCAACCCTGCAGTCTGTTGCTGGGCAAACCTGACTACCTACATTTCAATATTTTTATATATAATATATATATATATATATATATATATATATATATATATATATATATATATATATATATATATATATATATATATATATATATATATATATATATATATATATATATATATATATATATATAATATATATATATAATATATATATATATATATATATATATATATATATATATATATATATATATATATAATATATATATATAATATATATATATAATATATATATATAATATATATATATAATATATATATAATATATATATATAATATATATATATATAATGTGTGTATATGTATATATATATTGCATTATCAACACTGCTACATCCTATAAATTGCTATACCTTTATTATATCCTATATTATTATGCCATACCATTTTTTATTTTTTTTAATCATACTAATAAAGAAACAGTGGCACTCTGAAATGCTAAGATGTTAACAATGAATATAGGAATATGAGCATGCATTACTGATAAGAAAATACATATAAAAATTGAGATCCCGGCAAATCAGTTAGTTTTATGTGAGCCTAGCAGCCAACTTGTATTACTAAAAATCACTACACCATAATTAATAATTTTTATTTATATAATCCAACATATTCCGCTGCACTTTACAATTCAGAAGGCACATTTACAGACAATATGATACATTACAGAATAACAAAACTCAACAGAAACCAAGAGGAGAGGGCCCTGCTCGCAAGCTTACAAGTACATATTAGAGTTGATCGAACCTGCCAAAAACCGGGACCGGCGGATCACTGCCAGATTTTAGAGTCCGATCCACTCTGGAATCCGGTGCCTGTATAAGTCAATGGGGACCAGAATCCAGAGACTATAAAAACGTTTGGAGGGGATAGGGGGGTAGGAGCGAGTGCGGCATACCGTGTTTCCCCGAAAGTAAGACAGGGTGGGGGTTACGGGGGGGTCCTTCAATGTAAGGCCTCCCCCGAATGTAAGGCAAGGTTGGGGGGCCGCTGTGAAATGTAAGGCCCTTACCTTTTGGGCCGCCGCTGTCCCCCATTGGGTCCCCAGGCTCCAGAGGTGTCCTCAGGTGCAGCTGGGCGGGTCCAGCGCTCATGGGGTTAACTCGCCGTGTTAACCCCGCAATCCGCCCAGCTCAACAGCTCATTGGCCGCCCCTGCTCCCCACGTCACCGCCGGCCCCCGGCTCGAGCGCTGATTGGCCCAGCAGCTCTGGCTGTAATTTGCCGCCCCAGCCCCACGTCACCGCTGTTTCCCTGCTGATTGGCACAGCGTTCCCTGCAGCACAGGCCTTCCGCACCCACAGCCGCACCGCAGAGGAAAACGTCTAGCATTTAAAAACCAAGTAGGGAAACATGTACTGTATAGGGTATGGGGCTGTGTGCAGTGGGATACGGCACTGTTATGGGGTATGGGGCTGTGTGCAGTGGGATACGGCACTGTTATGGGGTATGGGGCTGTGTGCAGTGGGATACGGCACTGTTATGGGGTATGGGGCTGTGTGCAGTGGGATACGGCACTGTTATGGTATGCAGGCAGAGGGTATACGGCAATTACCGTACAGTACCGTACCGTAGTGTGTTACTGTTACCGTACTTTGATTTGTTGTCTGCTTTCCAGTTGAACGGTGTAACGTTAAGTACTGTACTGTAAAAGAGATACTGAATGATAAACAATGCTGATACGGTACCGTATATTTTTACCCCTAGACATGAGCGCTTCCAATATAACTCATTCAGACTGTTTGTTGTTGTTAGTTCGTTGTTTTACATGTTATACATGGAAATACCGTCATACGGTAATACGGTAGTAACAAGATATTCTTGATACGCTACATTTGTTTTATTCTTCTGTTTGGTGATGACCGACTCTTCAGCATGTTAATAAATGTTAATTTATTGGTTAAAAAGAAATTGTCATTTTTTTTCGGCTAATGTAAGACCTCCCCCGAAAGTAAGACAGGATGGTACTTTTTGGGGTAAAATTAATGTAAGACAGGGTCTTACTTTCGGGGAAACACGGTACTACCCGAGGTGTTGTCATGGCGGCAAACTCCTCCTGGGTCACACTTTTCCCTTCCGGAGCCGACAATTCAATATTCACTACTTTGTCTGCCCACCGACGCGTGTAATTGGTCAGTTAGACACACCCCCACTCTGAGTGTCAGCTGACAAACAATTACAGGCGGCAGGACTGCCGGTGGACGGGGAATGCAGTGTATCCCTCGCAAGCGTGACTCAGACTTTTTTTTTTTTATTTATTTATTTTTAATTTAAAAAAAAAAAATGTGCGGTCCCCCCTAATTTTCATCCCCAGCCATGATAATGCTGGCTGGGGGCTGATATTCTCAGCCCGGTATTGCCGCATCTATTAATGTGACAATCCCGGTGCCATACCGGCTCTTCCCGTTGAACTGGAGCTGTGGCAATCGGGGTAGTAATGGGTTAATAGTGGCGCACAGCTGCTACTAAACCCTAGGTTAATGTGATAGCGCAGGCGTCTATGAGATACCTGCATCACATTAACCTGTAAATGAACACAGACACAGAAAAATCCTCTGCTACTTCTCACAGCTATCAGCCATAGAGAAGACTGCCAGCTATGAGTGTAGCCTATTACTGAGCCGCAATGACTGCAGGCAGATACTGTCACAGGCTCGGAGTGCGTCAGCTTGCAACCAATCAGACAAGAGGACGACTGGTGGGTGGGGAAAACATGGAAAGCTGTGTATACATGCACAGTACAGGAAGTGAATGCTCGACCCGGAAGCAGTGTGCCGCCATGACAGTCTCGGTAAGTATGAAACTAACTTATTTCTTCTTTTGTTTATTTTTACTTTACTTTTAATTGCTGAATCCGGATCATGATCCCGGGTCTAGCACCCAGATATCGTTGATACCGCGCGGATCTGGACTTTTACAGTCTAGATCCGCTCAGCCCTTCATATTCTATACAAGACGTGTGTCTTCAGGGGCAGGAACACCACAACCACAGTCAATCTTCTTCCAGATTGGTCAAATTTTGATCAACAGATTAGGGGAGGGGGGGACATTTGGCAAATAGGCAACATGAAGTAATCAAGTGTAACTTCTACTCTTAATGCGGCCTGGTCTTATCTCTTACTAAATATAGACCAATTGTTTTCTCCTTGTTTTAGTTATTTATGGATCATACTTTGATTTTACTCGCGGCTGGGAAAAACCTGATGATGGGAATATGCTGGTACTTACATTTGAAGAAATGAAAGCGGTAAGTGAAGTGTTTAATACAAGTTTTAATATTTAGAAATAAAGGGCCCAATTTTATCTAGACTGGTGGTAATGAGGGGGAGTGCTGGAGATGGGTGCACCTGATCCATGAAGAGGTGCATTCCTCTTCTTGAATCTGGAGAGTCTGGTGTGTGCCATGCACCTCCTATTTACTATGTGAAGTCTTACTCCAGTCAGGTACTAGAGTGAGATTTCTGATGCCAGGAATGCCACAGCTTGTCATGAATTAGATGAGGTGTGGGTTTGACTCCCATCTCCTAGCTTCACCCATCTTTTCTGAGCTGGGAGAAACTGGCAGGGAAAAGCTGGAAAATAAAAGTAAGGCATAACTTTTATTTTTTATTTTATTTTTGTTAACTTTTTTTGCATTTATTTTTATTTAAGGATCTCCTTGCAGAACTGAAAAAAATTTGTGACTTCTTTGGGATAAATTTGACTGACGAGCAATTACAGAGAGTTCAAGAGAAATCTACTTTTAAGTCTATGAAAGAAAAATCCGATGAAACACATGGGAAGATAGGAAACGTTTTTTTCCGAAAAGGTAAATATTTAAAACTGTTCCTTCTATATTTCTTTCTCCGTCTAAATGCACAACAATTGTGAGATGTACAGTTGAGATGACTGCTTATTACAAACGCTTGACTTTTTCGATAATGATCTCAGAAACTTTAATGGACAGGTTTCCATTTTGTCCCATAACCCGAAGTGTATTAAACAGCAGAGGAGAATGCAGCTTTTAATAAAACTGTAAAGTTATCAGTTTGCATGTTGCATTATTTATTTTCTTTATGGCAGACATTTGTAACTGTGTGTATAGAAGGGCAAATATCTGTCTAAATGTTAATTGCAAATGTTTGAAGTGGTCCTGCCAACTGGAAACTGTTATGAATACGTTTTCCAGTTTGGGGCTCCCTCTTGTGGTCAGTGCTGGCGGTGCAGTTGATGTGTGGAATGAAAGCGACACATCTGCAGAGGACTGGCAATCTGGGTCAGATTGGGCTCTTTAACTTGGTAGTTTTCTCTTGTTTCTTGCCGGTGGTCAATTGCTCGTGTGTTAAGGACATTCTGTAACCAGCTCTTCTCACTTCCAGAACTACTCTCAGATAAGTGGTCTTTGTACCTCTGCTGTTTGTTTTTCCACTTTCTTGTTGCTTTTTCTGCTTTGATACTAAAGCATGATTTCTATTTTGTCTGTGTGGAGTGGTGGAATGGGATCATTCCCTGCTGGGAGTGTCTGTATACTTGGCTCCATGATTCTGCAAGGTTTGTGTTTGTCATGCTTAGTATTAATTCAGTCCCTCATCTGTATTAGTGTTTTTGGATCCCAGTAACATCTGAGTGCTGGTGCAGTGGGGGAGAGGTTGTGTGACCTCAGGATTTTTCCATATCAGTAGTGCTGGTATATATTGGGGTTTTTATGGCTGCAGACAGTTGCTCTTTCCTATCCTTTCCTATAAAGATAGTTTGGGCCTCACCTTTGCTGAATCTGTCTTTTCTGGCTTTGTATTGTATTTTTCCATATCACTGTAGCCTTTACATGTGGAGGGCTATCTATCTATCTTTGGGGACTACTCCGAGGCAGATTAGCTTTCTTATATTTCTATCTGTGATTATTTAGTTCCCCGGCTTTGTAGAGGTGTCCAGGTCATCGTAGGCACGCCCCACGGCTACTGTTAGTTGTGTGTCAGGATTAGGTCTGCAGTCCACTACGTTTCCAGCCACTCTGTTACCTTTTTGGGATTCCGCATTTTTTGGTCCTCCTCGGTCCCTGAATAATAATAGGAAACCCCAAGTTATGAAGTGAATTTATTCTTTTAAAGACGTTATCCAGGATAATTTATTATTCTTATAGATAGTTGTTTATTTATTTAACACCATAAGTCAAAAGACTAATTGGCAGTTTGCTAACTAGTTAGAAACTACCTGCCTGTTCTATTCTCCACTGGGTCACAGTGGTCACTGATTGTTTCTACTACTGTGTGTTTTTTTTTTTTGTGTGTGTTTTATTAAACTCTATCCCCTCCACCCCCCCCCCCCCCCCACCCCCATGTCAACAGAGTAGCTCTTCTTCTGGGCTGTCACACCCTGTCGATGGAGAAGCCAACATCATGCTAATTGACAGCTAGGGTCCCATAGTTTTGCAGTGGGAAGGAGGCTGTCAATAAGCATGACATTGGCAGTCACACCCCATCAACACAGTACAGTGGTAGAGAAGCTGCTGCCCTGTAGTTGTGACATCCGCAGATTCACTGACAGTAGTAGTCTGTGCCAGCAGAAATCTGTGAGCAGAACAGGTAGGTACTAAGCAATTACCTGCCTGCTAGTTCTTAAACCTACAGTAAAAAACTTGTATAGTCCTGGATAACAACTTTTTAAGTTTCTTGCACTTAATACATTCTTTCTTCTTTCTCCCCCAAATGTCACCCTTAGATTTTTGAGGTGTGAGTTACTAATTTAAAAATGAAAATCTATTAAAACATTTTGTTTTTAAATAAATATATGTAATACAATTAATAACCCACACATAAGTAGTGGAGAGGGCTATATCTACAAATTTATTGGCTGGACAAAATCCTTATGATCCTTAAGCCTTATGACCCTGACTTCTGCATTTTTTTACCACTTCTCACTTTAACTTGAGATTATAATGTTCTATAACCATTAGCACTCGCTCACACAAGCATTTGACACAGACAAGGGCTACCTGATGTTCTATCGGCTAGCCACCAGGCCAATGTTATACCATGGGGGCCCTATATTCCTTTTTAAAAAAAAAAAAAATGCAGCATTCTATGATTGGCATTTAAGTCTATGGGTACGTGCAAAACATCAGACTGCACTTGGATTATGCAAGTAATGGAGAAGATGGAAATTGGTTTCTCCATCTTCTCTGCACCTGTGATAGGATTCTCTCATGTGAGAGAATTGGATCACAGTAAACTGACACTCAGATCTGAGCAGCGCTTGAGCTGAATCTATATATATAATTGCCTTATTCTGTCTGTCTGTCTGTCTGTCTGTCTGTCATGCTCCAAAATTGTGTCCTTACGGTGACACAAAGCTGATTGGCCGCTGGGCTCGCCATGGCCCCGCCCCCCCCACACGGATTGGCCTCTCGCCCCGGCTCTCTGCAGGCCCCGCCCCCTCACGCAATGCACGCTCGCTCTGGCCCAACTGACACGGAGCTCCGACTCCCAGGTGAGTACACACACACATCAGATCACACTCACTCTCAAACACAATGAAGAAAAAACAAAAAGCAGCACCAAATGTGCACTACAGCACTAAACATTCCAAACTGTACTTATTTTAAAAATTTTGAGATTTTTGGCAAAAAATTGCAATTTCTTGAGCTGCTTCGCCACGTCACGGCAAATCTCATTTGAAGCAGTCCTACACTAAAATATTTTTATAAAATGTGCCATACGGCCTCACATATGAATAGTAGAACTGCTCTTAGCAGCACTCACCTGGTCTATTTCAATCCCGTACCCATGACTGAGTCATGGCTGTGGGCGGGACAGGTCCAAGCAAATGCTGCATGAAGTAAATAGCCTGTGGACAAAGCCTGATGACTTAATGTGAACAGTCACCAACCGCCAAAATCTAGACAGATGGAATACATCCCAAATTGGGGTGCAAAGCAAGGTGGAGGTCAACCACCGACCAATTCAATGAAGAAAAAACAAAAAGCAGCACCAAATGTGCACTACAGCACTAAACATTCCAAACTGTACTTATTTTAAAAATTTTGAGATTTTTGGCAAAAAATTGCAATTTCTTGAGCTGCTTCGCCACGTCACGGCAAATCTCATTTGAAGTCTCTCTCAAACACACCTCACACATCACATCCACACACTCACAACATCCTGGGATATCGCTTGCTTCTACACCGGCTCCGTCACGATCCCAGCAGCGCCAGACATAACCTTGCGATGCTGGGATCTTTGACGGAGCCCGTGAACGCTGGTAACCATTATACACATCGGGTAACTAAGGTCCCTTGGTTACCCGATGTGTATCATAGTTACCAGTGTACACCGGCTCCGTCATGATCCCAGCAGCGCCAGACATAACCTTGCGCTGCTGGGATCTTGACGGAGCCCGTGAACGCTGGTAACCATTATACACATCGGGTAACTAAGGTCCCTTAGTTACCCGATGTGTATCATAGTTACCAGTGTACACCGGCTCCCGGTACACATGTGCAGGGAGCCGGCATTATACTCCTCTCCCCCCAGGACTGCTCCTCCTATTACAGTCCTCCTATTATACTCCTCTCTGAGTATAATAGGAGAACTATTATAGCATGGGGGATGTAGCACGATGGGGGGTGCGCAGCATGGGGGATGTAGCACGATGGGGTGCGCAGCATGGGGGATGTAGCACGATGGGGAGTGCGCAGCATGGGGGATGTAGCACGATGGGGAATGCGCAGCATGGGGGATGTAGCACGATGGGGAGTGCGCAGCATGGGCGATGTAGCACGATGGGGGGTGCGCAGCATGGGGGATGGAGCACGATGGGGGGTGCGCAGCATGGGGGATGGAGCACGATGGGGAGTGCGCAGCATGGGGGATGTAGCACGATGGGTAGTGCGCAGCATGGGGGATGTAGCACGATGGGGAGTGCGCAGCATGGGGGATGTAGCACGATGGGGAGTGTGCAGCATGGGGGATGTAGCACGATGGGCAGTGCGCAGCATGGGGGATGTAGCACGATGGGGAGTGCGCAGCATGGGGGATGTAGCACAATGGGGAGGTGCGCAGCATGGGGGATGTAGCACGATGGGGAGTGCGCAGCATGGGGGATGTAGCACGATGGGGAGTGCGCAGCATGGCGGATGGAGCACGATGGCGGGTGCGCAGCATGGGGGATGTAGCACGATGGGGAGTGCGCAGCATGGGGATGTAGCACGATGGGGGATGTAGCACGATGGGGAGTGCGCAGCATGGGGATGTAGCACGATGGGGAGTGCGCAGCATGGGGGATGTAGCACGATGGGGAGTGCGCAGCATGGCGGATGGAGCACGATGGCGGGTGCGCAGCATGGGGGATGTAGCACGATGGGGAGTGCGCAGCATGGGGATGTAGCACGATGGGGGATGTAGCACGATGGGGAGTGCGCAGCATGGGGGATGTAGCACGATGGGGAGTGCGCAGCATGGGGGATGTAGCACGATGGGGAGTGCGCAGCATGGGGGATGTAGCACGATGGGGAGTGCGCAGCATGGGGGATGGAGCACGATGGGGGGGTGCGCAGCATGGGGGATGGAGCACGATGGGGAATGCGCAGCATAGGGGATGGGGCATGATGGGGGGGTGCGCAGCATGGGGGATGGAGCACGATGGGAGGTGCACACCTCCCCCCAACACACCACACACACACACACACACGGAACCACAAACACCGCCATACACAGACACCCACACACACAGACAACGCTGCACACACACAACACCCAGCACACAAACACCGCGGCATACATAAATATACGCACATACCGCACAACACACACATTGCACAAAACATACCTCCCCCCAAAACACACCACACCCACACAAACCGCTCAACACACACACACACACAACGCGACAGACACACAGCGCTCCACAAACAACGCAACACACATACAACACCGCTCTCACCCCCCGCCACACCCAGACAACACCCAGAACATGTACAGTGCCCTACACAAACACTTGGTAACTACACACAACAACATCTAGATAGATAGATAGAGATATAACTATAACAAAAATCATACATGAACTACACAATACGTAAATTCTAGAATACCCGATGCGTAGAATCGGGCCACCTTCTAGTGACAGTATAAACAGCTATAGATTATCTCATATGAGTGACTCTACAGCCATGTGAGTGAGGCCTTACTATTGTCTGATCTGATCTACCATTGTTGTGGGACAATATTTTAATAGCGGAAAACAATAATCTTATTCATTTTATAATCTGGGATATGTAGAAAGTAATGCTGTATTTATTAACTTACGTGAAAGGTAATTAAAGATCATCTGTCACGTAATCACAATAACGTTTGGAGATTCTACCTTGTGATATCTATCTATAGTACTAGTAGAAGTAATAATTTTAATATTTTTTTTTTTTTTTTAGGGGAAATTGGAGACTGGAAGAGTCTTTTCACTGAGAAACAGAGCAAAGAGGTGGATGCTAAGTTTGAGGAATATCTTGCAGGAACAAAACTTGGAGAGAAGATAAACTATACTACATATTGTACATTTTAATCAGTCATTTGATTTAGATTTCGTACTCCTACAATGTGTTAGATTAATAAAATGTGTTGTGTGTTCTACAGCTATATTATTGTGCTTTCTACAGGCTGTAACTAGCTCTGATAATTCCCTGTCCCTGGATGTGTTTACAGAAACCCCTATCACAGTTACTGATGATGACTAGAAATGATAGTAAAGAACCAGTACAACTTTTTTTTTTTTTTTTTCTGAGTGGCTTTTATTTCTTTCTTAACACATCCTTAGTGTATCCATAGGATTTCAATGGTACTTGAGTCATGTTGAAGTAAAGGGGGGGGACAGAGGGGGCACTGGCTGCACAATTGAAGCTAGGTATGTTTTTGTTTGACAAGCTTATGCATTTCAGAGAAGATATAGTTTGGAAGAGCCGGCTTGGGACTGTAGGGCGATATGACAAGTTCAGCTTCATGTCCAGATGGCTTTTAATTTGTCTGATTCAGCTGATTGACAAGTATCTTCTGTACACACAGGGGAAAGAACTGTCAATCGACAGGAGTTTGGCAGAGGAAGTTGGCTGGGGCAGGTGTTTCCTTATAGTCCACCAGCTCTTCTAACCATGTTTTCTCTGAAATGTCAGATTTTCAGGGAAAATCATATCTGATTTCATTCTGTCTCTTGGATTGGCAGCACAATTCAGTTGACTAGGTTTCCTTTAAAAAACAAATAAATATTACTTTGACAACATTGTGAATTGCCAAATACAGGTTTCTTCTATGGGTACCATAATCTTTATTTTCTTCAGCTCTTCTGAGATTAACGGGGACTTGATAGCTGATACATGCTGCCCACAGATTGGACAGCATGTACAGTAGGGGAAATAAGTATTTTGATACTGTATT
This sequence comes from Anomaloglossus baeobatrachus, assembly GCF_048569485.1. Classification (NCBI taxonomy): domain Eukaryota; kingdom Metazoa; phylum Chordata; class Amphibia; order Anura; family Aromobatidae; genus Anomaloglossus; species Anomaloglossus baeobatrachus. The sequence continues at coordinate 389,975 of NW_027443940.1, read as the reverse complement.
GCTAAACACTGGAGATAAAGCGGTGAGTAGGAGTGGATCTATTGGACCACAGATGGGACCCGAGCTTACTTTTTTTTTTTTTTTTTTAGTCGGAAGGGTTTGACTAAGTGCCCTCCAAAAGGGCAGTGACCAGGACTGTAACAGCTGACTCTCAAGGCAAGGACGGATGCTGGTGCAGACAGAGTCATTAGTTTAGCAGGAGTAGCCTGGACGGCTGAGGCACAGCATGGTTAGGATGGATGAATAGAGTCACTAAAGCAACAGGAACCACCGGGACAGCTGAGGCTGATACCATAGACAGACACTGGGGAACTGACTGGGCAGGGAAACTGGAATGGGACACTGTACACTGACATGAGGCTGCACAGTAGATAAAGGGACCTAACAACTAGTTGGCTAGGGTAAGAAGCACTAACTAATCATGTTGATCAGGCACCTTCCCTAGTGGGAGAGTAAAATAAATAACGGCATAACCATCAGCATGTTCATAAGGATATATCAATATATCATATATATATATCATAGAGTGCAAATAAGGACTACTAAATATGGACCAAATCGCTAAAAAGTTACAAGGCAAGCAAAGGAGAGAGGCGATCAGTTGGTACAAAAATTGTTTTTATTCACAATAATAGCAAACAGGTGAAGGGATAAGAGGCAAAAAGCGATTTACATCACCACAATGTAAGGTGGTATACTATATTTAATAACAAAATGGCTGACAAGCAGTGCATAAAGGTATGTATGTTGAGTCCATGCTATCGTGTATAGCATCCAATATTCATTATATCCATATCATTATCACATCAATAATATGGGGTCAACACAGTACATACCATACATAAACAAATAATCATACACATATATTCATACTAGTATCATACCGCTGTGTCTATGTCAAAAATTATTCATTATTCTATGATCAAAATAATTCCGATCATAGGATATAGCCTGGCGCAACAAGGAAAGCACATATATCAGGGATTAATTAATTACTCCACAGAAAAAGCTCATGATAAGTGTGTATGCAAAGCTATCCATGATAGAATACATACAAGCCATCATTGCATATATAAATATTAAATGGAAACCTATCCCAAAAATATCATCCACCATGGGATCACAAGGGATGTCTAATCAGTACTCCAACACATAATCGCAATATAACACATAATGGAGCGCACATCAGACATCACCATATAATCACATGCAGAAAAAAGGGAGCTATCTAACATAAGGTCATAACAGATGTCTCACAGGTAGTCCATTAAATGATTGCATACAGATAAAGAGCCAACATAATTCCCTATATGTCAACCAAGGGCGCAGTAAAACTGCAGCACATGTAGCGCCAGGATATCATAGACACAGCCATACGCTATCGGTACTCACATAAAAGTGCAGAAGATAAGAAAAATGCACCGCTAGCCATAAGTCAACATGGATAACATTACCTAGATGATAATGAACACTGTGGTGGTAATGCGCCCGATGCGCATTTCGGTGTGTACCTTCGTCAGGGGGCGTCACGCCCCCTGACGAAGGTACACACCGAAATGCGCATCGGGCGCATTACCACCACAGTGTTCATTATCATCTAGGTAATGTTATCCATGTTGACTTATGGCTAGCGGTGCATTTTTCTTATCTTCTGCACTTTTATGTGAGTACCGATAGCGTATGGCTGTGTCTATGATATCCTGGCGCTACATAAGCTGCAGTTTTACTGCGCCCTTGGTTGACATATAGGGAATTATGTTGGCTCTTTATCTGTATGCAATCATTTAATGGACTACCTGTGAGACATCTGTTATGACCTTATGTTAGATAGCTCCCTTTTTTCTGCATGTGATTATATGGTGATGTCTGATGTGCGCTCCATTATGTGTTATATTGCGATTATGTGTTGGAGTACTGATTAGACATCCCTTGTGATCCCATGGTGGATGATATTTTTGGGATAGGTTTCCATTTAATATTTATATATGCAATGATGGCTTGTATGTATTCTATCATGGATAGCTTTGCATACACACTTATCATGAGCTTTTTCTGTGGAGTAATTAATTAATCCCTGATATATGTGCTTTCCTTGTTGCGCCAGGCTATATCCTATGATCGGAATTATTTTGATCATAGAATAATGAATAATTTTTGACATAGACACAGCGGTATGATACTAGTATGAATATATGTGTATGATTATTTGTTTATGTATGGTATGTACTGTGTTGACCCCATATTATTGATGTGATAATGATATGGATATAATGAATATTGGATGCTATACACGATAGCATGGACTCAACATACATACCTTTATGCACTGCTTGTCAGCCATTTTGTTATTAAATATAGTATACCACCTTACATTGTGGTGATGTAAATCGCTTTTTGCCTCTTATCCCTTCACCTGTTTGCTATTATTGTGAATAAAAATAATTTTTGTACCAACTGATCGCCTCTCTCCTTTGCTTGCCTAGTGGGAGAGTGCCTGAAGTAGCCAATGCCTCCCAGTGATAGTTTGAGGGGAAATTCCTGGAATTGACACAGGTCCTTTTTAAGAGAAGGGCAACGGTGTTTACATGCCTTAGGAGTGCTCTCTGAGGACCTGTGTGGTGTGCACAGGTCCCTGGAGGAGGAAGCAGGGGAAACCCATGTGGAGGACTGTGGAGAAGCTCCTGGCCCCCTCTTCACCAGGCCAGAAATAGACGTCTTCTTTACAATGATGTTCTCAGAGTTAATGTAAGAAGAGATGGCTGGATGTCTTTTTGTTTAGAATTCTTTCTCTGGGAAACATAATCGAGGTAGACATCCGAGGATTCAGGGACCCCTTCAAATTCATCTTTCCTCTCGGCTAAGTCAATGGTAGCTGGCTGACAGGCAGGACCGGATGGCAAGATGTTACCTCAGAAGACCTGGATGGATAAGCACTAACTAGACACTTCTCAAGGCATTTCTGCTCCCAACGGAGTACCTCACCGGATTTCCAGTCCAGAACGGGCTCTTGGGCATGGAGCCAAGTCAGACTTAAAAAAAAAAAAAAAAAAAAAGACAAATTTGGAAGAACAATGAAGGAGATCTTCTCCGAATGCGTATCTTCCAAACGTAGCTCCACAGACTCAGAAACAAAGAGTATGGGTTTGGATAAGAGCATTCCATCCATGGACGACCTAGACATGGTCTTTTACCATCCTGGTCCTTTTCTTGTAGTAATGTCCCAAATCTTTATCCCCCTCTTGGACGGTGTTCTCCCCAAAATTTTTGGCATCAAAAGATGCACTAGAGCTTATTTTCAGGGGATGTCTAACAGTTGAAACCATAAGTTTACATTCACTATCAAAAAAGACCCATATGCATGGTTTTCTCACTATCTGACATGAAATCAGAATAAACCTTTCCCGTTTTAGGTCAGTTAGGATTACAAAAATTATTTATATTTGCCAAATCCCAAAATAATGAGAGAGAGAATGTTTTCAGGCAATTTTTATTATTTTCTGCAAAGTCAAGTTTACATACACTAAAGGGTGCGTTACAAGCTGCGACATCGCTAACGTTTGCTAGCGATGTCGAGCGCGATAGTACCCGCCCCCGTCGTACATGCGATATTTGGTGATCGCTGCCGTAGCGAACATTATCACTACGGGAGCGTCACACGCACATACATGTGCAGCGACGCCGCTATGACGGCCGAACAATCTCTCCTTCAAGGGGGAGGTTCGTTCGGCGTCACTGCGATGTCACTAAGCGGCAGGCCAATAGAAGCGGAGGGGCAGAGATGAGCGGGACGTAACATCCCACCCACCACCTTCCGCATTGCCGGTGGAGGCAGGTAAGGAGATGTTCGTCGCTCCTGCGGTGTCACACACAGCGATGTGTGGTGCCACAGGACTGACTAACAACATCGTACCGGCAGCAGCAACGATATTAAGGAAATGAGCGACGTGTCAATAAGCAACGATTTTTTCACGTTTTTGTGCTCGTTGATCTGTGTTACACGCTGCGATGTTGGTAACGGCGCCAGATGTGCGTCCCTAACGATGTGACCCCGACGATATATCGTTACCGATATCGCAGTGGTAAAGCCCCCTTAAGAGTACTATGCCTTTAAACAACATGGGACAGCCCATATGATGTCATATCTTTTGGAAGCTTCTGATGTGTTTATTGGCAACATCTGAGTTAATTAGAGATATACCTGTAGATGTATTTTAATGCACACCTGAAACACACTGTTTCTTTGTGTAGCATCATGGGAAAGCCAAATTAAAACAGCCAAGATCTCAGGAAGAGAATTGTGAACTTGCACATCTGGTTCATCCTTGGGTGTAATTTTCGGATACCTGAAGGTGTGTCATTTATCTGTACAAACAATTATACGCAAGTACAAACAAGATGGGCATGTTCAGCCATCATACCGCTCAGGAAGGTGACGGTTCTGTGTACCAGAGATGAACTTGCTTCGATAAGACAGAATAAAAGCAAAAGACCTTAAGATGCTGGCAGAAGCTGGTAAGATTGTGTCATTATCCAGAGTGAAACGAGTACTGTATCAACATGGGCTGAAAGGCCACTCTGCCAGGAAGAAATCATTGCTCCAAAAGAAGCATAAGGAAAAAAAAAACAGATTCATGTTTCTAAATGCACACAGGAACAAAGATCTTAATTTTTGGAAACATGTCTTGTGGTCTGACAAAACTAAAATTGAACTGTTTGGCCATAATGACCATTATTACGTTTGGAGGAAAAAGGAAAAAGTTTTGAAGCCTAAGAACATCATCCCAGCTGTGAAACACGGGGATGACTGCATCATGTTGTGGGGTTGTTTTGCTGCAGGAGGGACTGGTGCAGTTCACAAAATAGATGGTGTTGTGAGAAAGGAAGATTATGTGGCAATACCGAAGCACCATCTCAAGATATCAGCCCGGAACTTAAAGCTTGGTAGGAAACTGGTATTCCAAATAGACAATGACCTGAAACATAGTGCCAAATTGGTTACAAAGTGGCCTAAGGATAATAAAGTCAATGTTTTGGAGTGGCCATCATAAAACCCTGATCTCAATCCTATTGAAAATTTATTGGCAAAGCTGAAAAGGTAGGTGCAATCAAGGTGACGTGCAACCATGGCTCAGTTACATTACACCAGTTCTGTCAGGAGGAATGGGTCCAAATTTCTACCAACTATTGTGAGAAGCTTGTGAAAATATATCTAAAATGTTTGATCCAAGTCATACAGTTTAACCCCTTCATCCCCGGTCTGAAAACACTCTTCTGACCAAGCCATTTTTTACAATTTTGATGGATCCTGGTGGTTTGGAGACTGCTTTTTTGTGATATATTGTACTTCATGATAGTTTGTAAATTTAGGCCAATATTTTTTATTTGTGTAAAAACATTTTGCTGAAAATTTCACAATTTTCAAACTTTGAAATTTTATGACCATAAATCGGAGTTATGTCACACAAAATAGTTACAAAATAACATTTACCACATGTCTACTTTACCCCAGTGCAATTTTGAAACATAATTTTTTTTGTTAGGAAGTTAGAAGGGTTCAAAGTTCAAAAGCAATTTCTCAATTTTCCAACAAAATTTACAAAACCGTTTTTTTAAGGACTTTGGGTATTTTCTGTCATCTAGGCTTCTCAAAGTGACACCATTCTGAAAACTGCACACATCACACTGCTCAAAACCACATCTAAGAAGTTTAACAACCCTTTAGGTGCTACATGGGTGCTTCAAGGAAAAAAAATGAAAATGTTTCTTTTTTTTACACAAAAAATGTTTTTTTGCAATGCATTTTTACAAGGGTATCAGGAAAAAATGATCCATTCTATTTATTGTGCAATTTCTCCTGAGTACGCAGATACCTCATATGTGGTGGAAATCAATTGTTTGGGTGCACGGCAGGGCTCGGACTGGATGGAGTGCTATTCGAATTTTTTTTAAAGCAAAATTAGCTGGAATCAGTAGACCAGACACCATGTCGCATTTGGAGACTCCCTGAGGTGCCTAAACAATGGATTACTCCCACAAGTGACTCTATTTTGGAAACTTGACACCTCAAGAAATTTATTTGGATATTTGGTAAGCCCCTTGAACACCGGAGGGCTTCACAGAAGTTTAGGCGTGAAAATAAAAATACAATTTTACCACAAAATTGTTACTTCAACCAGGTAGGATTTTTTTTCACAAAGGTATCAGGAAAAAATTAACTATAAAATGTATTGCGCAATTTCTCCTGAATACACAGATACCTCATACAGTGCCTACAAGTAGTATTCAACCCCCTGCAGATTTAGCAGGTTTGATAAGATGCAAATAAGTTAAAGCCTGCAAACTTCAAACAAGAGCAGGATTTATTAACAGATACATAAATCTTACAAACCAACAAGTTATGTTGCTCAGTTAAATTTTAATACATTTTCAACATAAAAGTGTGGGTCAATTATTATTCAACCCCTAGGTTTAATATTTTGTGGAATAACCCTTGTTTGTAATTACAGCTAATAATCGTCTTTTATAAGACCTGATCAGGCCGGCACAGGTCTCTGGAGTTATCTTGGCCCACTCCTCCATGCAGATCTTCTCCAAGTTATCTAGGTTCTTTGGGTGTCTCATGTGGACTTTAATCTTGAGCTCCTTCCACAAGTTTTCAATTGGGTTAAGGTCAGGAGACTGACTAGGCCACTGCAACACCTTGATTTTTTCCCTCTTGAACCAGGCCTTGGTTTTCTTGGCTGTGTGCTTTGGGTTGTTGTCTTGTTGGAAGATGAAATGACGACCCATCTTAAGATCCTTGATGGAGGAGCGGAGGTTCTTGGCCAAAATCTCCAGGTAGGCCGTGCTATCCATCTTCCCATGGATGCGGACCAGATGGCCAGGCCCCTTGGCTGAGAAACAGCCCCACAGCATGATGCTGCCACCACCATGCTTGACTGTAGGGATGGTATTCTTGGGGTCGTATGCAGTGCCATCCAGTCTCCAAACGTCACGTGTGTGGTTGGCACCAAAGATCTCGATCTTGGTCTCATCAGACCAGAGAACCTTGAACCAGTCTGCTCAGAGTCCTCCAAGTGATCATGAGCAAACTGTAGACGAGCCTTGACATGACGCTTTGAAAGTAAAGGTACCTTACGGGCTCGTCTGGAACGGAGACCATTGTGGTGTAGTACGTTACTTATGGTATTGACTGAAACCAATGTCCCCACTGCCATGAGATCTTCCCGGAGCTCCATCCTTGTTGTCCTTGGGTTAGCCTTGACTCTTCGGACAAGCCTGGCCTCGGCACGGGTGGAAACTTTCAAAGGCTGTCCAGGCCGTGGAAGGCTAACAGTAGTTCCATAAGCCTTCCACTTCCGGATGATGCTCCCAACAGTGGAGACAGGTAGGCCCAACTCCTTGGAAAGGGTTTTGTACCCCTTGCCAGCCTTGTGACCCTCCACGATCTTGTCTCTGATGGCCTTGGAATGCTCCTTTGTCTTTCCCATGTTGACCAAGTATGAGTGCTGTTCACAAGTTTGGGGAGGGTCTTAATTAGTCAGAAAAGGCTGGAAAAAGAGATAATTAATCCAAACATGTGAAGCTCATTTTTCTTTGTGCCTGAAATACTTCTTAATACTTTAGGGGAACCAAACAGAATTCTTGTGGTTTGAGGGGTTGAATAATAAATGACCCTCTGAATAAACTTTTCACAATTTAAAAAAAAAAATAAAAAAAGAAAAACATTCTTTTTTGCTGCAGTGCATTTCACACTTCCAGGCTGATCTACAGTCCAAATGTCACAATGCCAAGTTAATTCCGAATGTGTAAACCTGCTAAATCTGCAGGGGGTTAAATACTACTTGTAGGCACTGTATGTGGTGGAAATCAACTATTCGGGCGCATCGTAGGGCTCAGAAGGGAAGGAGCGCCATTTGGCTAACAAAATTGGCTGGAATCATTACCGGATGCCATGTTGTGTTTGGAGAGCCCCTAAGGTGCCAGAACAGCATAAATTCACCACAAGTGACCTCTTTTTACAAACTGCACCCCTCCAATGAAGTCACCCAGGGGTGCAGTGAGCATATTAACACTACAGGTGTGTCACAAAATTTTATACTATTGTATGGTAAACAAAACAATTACATTTTTACCACTAAAATGTTGTTTTAACCTCAGATTTCCAATTACTCCTGAACATGGCAATACCCCACATGTGACTGTACAGTAGCGTTTGGCCACACCAGAGGGCTCAGAGAGGGGGCATTTGGATTTGGGAGCTCAGATTTTTCTGGATTTCTTTTTTGAGGGGGGTGCCATAGTATACACTTTTTACAAAATAATGTTTTTTTACATCAACGGATTTTGAAGGCTATAGTTTATTTTTCTGCTGACCGAGTCATGTGAGGGCTTTTTTTTTGCAGGATGAGTTGGAGTTTTTATTGGTACCATTTTTCGCCACATAATAATTTTTGATCACATCGCTATGTGTGACACCGCAGGAACGAGGAACCTCACCTTACCTGCGTCCGCTGGCAATGAGGAAGGAAGAAGGTGGGCGAGATGTTACATCCCGCTCATCTCTGCCCCTCCGTTTCTATTGGCCGGCCGCTTAGTGACGTCGCGGTGATGCCGAACGCACCTCCCCCTTTAGGAGGGATTGTTCGGCAGTCACAGCAGCGTCGCTGAACAGGTATGTGCATGTGACGCTGCCATAGCGATAATATTCGCTACGGCAGCGATCACCACATATCAGCCGTACGACGGGGGAGGGTGCTATCGCGCTCGACATCGCCAGCAAATGCTAGCAATGTCGCAGCATGTAAAGCGGCCCTTATTCTGATTCAGTAGGCTACACAATCATTGAGAAGACTGCTGACTTGACATTTCCAGAAGGCAGTCATTGACACAGTCCACAAGGAGGGTAAGCCAAAAAAGGTCATTGCTAAAGAAGCTGGCTGGTCAGAGTGCTGTATCAAAGCATATTAATGGAATGTTGAGTGGAAGGAAAAAGTGTGGTAGAAAAAGGTGCACAAGCAACCAGGATAACTGCAGCATTGATAGGATTGTGAAGAAAATGCCATTCAAAAATTTGTTGGAGAAACACAAGGAAACACTGCTGCTGGAGTCAGTGCTTCAAGAACAACCACTCAGAGACATATTCAGGACATGTGCTACAAGTGTCGCATTCCTTGTGTCAAGCTACTCATGACCAATTGACAACGCCAGAAGCTTCTTACCTGGGTCAAGGAGAAAAAGAACTGGACTGTTGCTCAGTGGTCCAAGGTGTTGTTTTCAGATTAAAGTAAGTTTTATATTTCATTTGGAAATCAAGATCCCAGAGTCTGGAGGAAGAGTGGAGAGGCCACAATCCAAGCTGCTTGAGGTCTAGTGTAAAGTTTCCACACTCAGTGATGGTTTGTGGAGCCATGTCATCTGCTGGTGTAGGTCCATTGTGTTTTATCAAGACCAAAGTTAGCACAGCCGTCTACCAGGAAATTTTAGAGCACTTCATGCTTCCCTCAAGCTTTTTGGAGATGAAAATTTCATTTTCCGGCAGGATTTGGCAGTGTGAAGATTCCACAATCAGTGATGTTTTGGGAGCCATGTCATCTGCTGGTGCAGGTCCACTGTGTTTTATGAAGACCAAAGTCAATGCAGCCATCTACTATGAAATTTTAGAGCACTTCATGCTTCCCTTTGTTGACAAGCTTTATGGAGATGGAAATGTAATTTTCCAGCAGGACTTGGCAACTGTCCACACTGCCAAAAGTACCAATACCTGGTTTAATAACCACAGTATCACTGTGCTTGATTGGCCAGCAAACTTGCCTGACCTAAACCCCAAAGAGAATCTATGGGGTATTGTCAAGAAGAAGATGAAAAACACCAGACCCAACAATGCATATGAGCTGAATGCTGCTATCAAACCAATCTGGGCTTCCATAACACCTCAGCAGTGCCACAGGCTGATCGCCTCCATGCCACGCCTCATTGATACAGTAATTCATGCAAGAGGAGTCCCAACCAAATATTGAGTGCATTTACTATACAGACTTTTCAGTAGGCCAACATTTTTGAGTTTTGGTCTTATATAATATTCTAATTTTCTGAGATAATGACTTTTGGATTTTTATTGGCTATAAACATCAACATTAACAGAAATAAACACGTAAAATAGATCACTCTGTGTAATAACTCTATATAATATGTGTTTCCCTTTTTGTAATGAATTACTGAAATAAATGAACTTTTTGAGGATATTCTAATTTATTGAGATGCATTTGTAGCTCTTTCCATCCTCGCTGTCATACAGACATGCAGTGCTGTACCGCCAATGGCAGAGGACCATGCGACCGCTATGGAGCCTTTAAGTCAGGGGCCCAGTGTTAGGGCTAGCATCGAGCCCCTTCCGCTTGGAATCTCACGTTCAACTGTACAGATGCCGATATAATTGAAAGCAATGATAGATGAGGGAGCTGTCATCTCCCTCTTCCATCATTCTCCCTCTGTGTGTGACATGGGGTGTATTAAGTGGTTCCATAGCAGAATTTGTAATTGCGCCCCCCCCCCCAAAAACAAAAAAAAAATAAATTAATATTTGGCTATGACACATAAGATCATATCTCACTACTTTGCAGCCCTTATAAAGGAATTTTCCTACTACTGAACCCCCTAGACCCTAGATTCCCCTTTCATTACACCAAAAAGTACGATGCAAATAAAAGTGCCCCACAAACACTGTATGATACCCCCACAGTGAATTCCTCTACAGTACCCTCCACATGCACAGTATGATAACCCTACTGTGACCCCTACATAGCTTTCCATGTAGAGTAGGCTTAGATACAGGATAATAGTCCCCACACCTCTTCACAGTATATAATGGTCCTCAAATAGCCCCCTCAAAATATTATAATGACCCCCACGTATCCCTCCAAATAGTATAATTGCCTGCACATAGCCCTCTATATAGTAAAATGCACCCCACATTGTCCTCCATATAGTATAATGGGCCCCACATAGTCCTTCCTTTATATAGCATAATGCACCCTATAGCTTTCCATATGATATAATGCACCACATAATCCTCCATATAGTATAATGGGTCCCACATAGTCCTCCATATCATATAATGCACTGACGTAATCCCCCATATCGTATAATGCACCCCTATAGTGCTCCATAAAGTATAATGCACTGACCCATAGTCCTTTATATGGTATAATTCACACTCCATAGTCATCCATAGTGTATTATCCCCATTGGCCACCAATGTACTCACTCATTGCTTTCGACTGTATGTTGAAAGTGTGATGCTGGGTGGTGGTGGGAAGGTGCTGGAGATGGCAATATACCATACCCCCAACGAATGGGCCCCTTAGCGACCGCATGGGCTGCTTCCAATGGAGGTATGCCACCGCTGTGTTTGATGACTCAGCGCAGTGGGCGCGATGATGTCACTATATCACGCCCACTGCGCCGAGATGTGCAGCGCTTCAGGCCACACACTGCAGAAACCAGAGTAGTGGAGGAATGAGAAAAGTGTACCGCCCCGCGGGCTCGGCTGCGACCGCCGAGCCGCTCGGATCCGTGCTCGTATGGTGGGTGGCTCGAGCTCCTCACGGACCCGGGGGTCACGTCGCTCTGCAAGGGGGTTGGCGATACATGCAGGGACTTCGGTGGGGAGTTCCACGTCCGGGGCCGCGGTGGTTTGGAAGGGATGTAAGTTCGTGACGCCACCCACGGGTTGTGGTGAATAGATGGACACCACCGCTGCCGTTAACTAGACCTCCCGGGGACGGTGTTGCGCAGCTTGGTGTTGACCCCTCCGTGGGTAGGGGAGTAATGGTCCCGGGGGCCCGAGGGAGGTGCTGAGGTGTGGGGACAGGCGCAGGCTGGATGCTGGTGCTCACTCACTATGACACAATACACTGGAGTCTCTGGTAAACCAAACGGGATGATGAACGGGGCCCGCAGCCGGCTGCAGCTTCTCCCTTAACAGGTTGGTGGTTTCCGCCTTTCTCCTGCACTTCTTTGTGTTAATGTTTGACTCCTATGCCTAAGCAACGGTAGTCCGCTCCCCGGCTTGCTGGTTGCCTGTAGAGCCCTGTTTGCCCGCAGACGCTGGCCCTTTGGGTCTCTATGCCTTGGCGGTGGCTTTACCCTGTATGGTTGGGCTGTTGTCTTCTAACGGGTCTTGTGTGGGAAAGGTCCTTAAGTCCAGTCCTCAATCAGTTGATTTGACTCGGCCCTGTCGGTTCGGGGCTTCGTACTGGGTCTGAGTACCCCTCCTGGTGCTCCAGTTTCCAATCAGTTCCCCGGTTTGGTACCGGCGGGCCACCGCCCGACCCCGGTCCCTACGGTTCCACCGGCTGTAATCCCAGCTCCTGCAGGCAGCCACCACCGTCTGCCTCCTTGCCAGAGGTGACTGGGCTCCAAACCAGACACCTGAGTAGACTATTGGCAGGCCTGGTCACAGGTCTGCCCTTGAACTCGACCTCTCTCCTTCACTGTCAAAGCGAATCTACCTAGAACTTGTGTCTTTTTCCCGCCTCCAGGCCTGTGAACTCCTCGGTGGGTGGAGCCAACTGCCTGGCTCCACCCCCCTGGTATGGACATCAAATCTGGAGGGTGGTGACAAGGTTTTTAAGTTTGGCTGCTGTCACCTTTTTAGGGAGGGGGTGTGTGTGCACGGGACTACCTGGGACGACCTGACTAGTCCAGGGCGTCACAAAAGGTGAGTGTTTATTTATTTTTTAATGATTGAGAACATTGTGGAGTATATTATTCTGTTTAGAGGGCTATGGGTGTCTCATTATACTATATGGAGAGTAATGTGGGGCATTATACTATATGGATGTGGTGCATATTATACTACATGAAAGGCGATGCAGGGCCATTATACAATATAGAAGGCAATGAGGGGCTCATTATACTATATTGAAGGAAATGTGGGGCCCATTATATTACATGCAAGGTAATATGGGGAAAATTATACTATATGGAAGGCAATGTAGGGTCCATTATATTACATCAAACTCAATGTGGTGCACATTATACTATATGTAGTACAATGTGGGGGCATTATAATACATGGAAGGCAATATGGGGTGCATTATATATTATACTATATAGAGGGCAATACGGGGTACATTATACTACATGGAAGGCAATGTAGGGTCCATTATACTATACGGAGGGCAATGTGGGGAGCATTATACTATATTAAAGGCAATGTGGGGCCCATTATACTATATGTAAGGCAATGTGGGGCCCTGTGTAATATATGGAAGGCAATGTGGGACCCTTTATACTGTTTGAAAGGCTATGATGTGAGGCTCATTATACTGTTTGAAAGGCCATATGGGGGTCATTATACTATATTGAAGGCTATATGGGACACATTATATTATATGGAAGGCTATATTGGGCTCATTCTACTAAATGTAGGGCAATGTGGGCCCCATTTTTCTATATGGGAGGCAATATGGGGCCCATTATACTGTTTAAAAGGCTTTGTGTAGCCCATTATACTGTTTGAAAGCCGATGGGGGGTCATTATGCTAGTTGAAGTGCTATGTGTGGGCCATTATAATTTATGGAGGGCTATGTGGGGGCCATTATACTGTTTGTAGGGATATGTGTGGGCTATTATACTATAACGAGTGCTATGTGGGAGTCTTTATACTTTATAGAGGGCTATGTGGGTCCAGTATGCTGTATGCAGGGCTATGTGGGGGCCATTTTGCAGTTTGCCAGACTTTGTTAGGGCCAATTATACTGTTTGCAGGGCTATGTGGGTGATTATTTTACTATTTGGAGTGCTATAATGGACCACTATACTATATGGAAGCAATTATACAGTATGAAGATTTATGTAGGGTCCATCACACTGTATGGAGGGCAGTATGGGGACCATTATACTGTTTGGAGGGCTGTGGCGGGTACTGTGAAGGATTTCACTGTCGGGGTCTCATACTGTGTTTTGATGGCACTTTTGTTGCTATCATACTTTACGGGAGCAGGAGGCAATGACACAGGAATCCAAGGGCTTAATTTGAAGGAAAATTACTTTGTAAGGGCAGCAACGTTGTGAAATATGTTCTACTGTGACCCTACCAAATATTAATATTTTTTTTTTTTTTTTGGTGAGCGTCCCAATTCAAACTTCTATGGGGCCCCATGATTTCAGTGTACGCTCCTGTAGATATCTGTGTTAAAAACACACAAGCAACAAATAGAAAACTATTGAGGGAGTAATCGTGATCCCCCAACCATGACATCCCATGTAGAGTCCTGGTGTCTCTAATGGTAGAGGAATATTTGTACTTACTCATAGTCCATGCAGCAGCATATAATAGGTGGGCAATGCCTCATGATATAAATATACTAAATTTTATGTATTTACTGTACTATATTATAAATGCATGTGTGGATATTTAAGTGTTTTAGAAGATAATAGCCTAGGATGTAGCAGAGATATGATTGTTCAACAGCTTACCAAAGGTTGTATTCTGTGGTTAGGTTAGCTGGTGGTAGAGCAAGTTTAGAAGTAGTGTTTGATAAGATAGGGTTAAAGTAGTTAAGGGAGCAGTGACAGATGCCAGGGCAGATATTTGGGAAGGGATCAGTCAAGAAATGAGTTCAAAGTGAGAAAGTGTGTCCACGGTGTAAGGGCCAGACAGGGAACCTAGAGGCAACCTTTGGAGGTCCGGAGCCTATGGCTCACCCTAGCGGGCACAGAGAGTTCCTCGGCTAGATAGCCATTGGGGCTCAGAAGCGGACAAAGGTGTGCGGTATGAGAGGGAAGGAGGCACAGACCCTGGAGTCATGAGGACACAGTCCAAGATAGTAAACGATAGTGTGTCGCCCTGGAGACCGGGGTACCCAGCACCGGATCGGGGTCTATTTCTTGAGGGGATGTCACGGGTGGCTCGACCCGGGCTGTGGTCTCAGGCGATGCACAGTGCAATGGGGGGGGTATTTACAAGGGATAAATAACAGTTTATAAGAGTTTTTCGTGACGCCACCCGGAATAAACGTGGCTATTTATAGCCACCGCTGCCAGTAGCTGGCCGGGGATGATGATGTGGGGCAGCTGAGGTGGAAAGCCCTTTCCGGGTAGGGCTGTGGGTTCCAGGCAGGTGAGGTAAAAGTCAATGGTGGTTAAAGATAATGGTATTGTGAGGAGACTTTAGGGGCGCAGACACTTACTTGATCAGCAACAGGTTTTCTCAGCTTCGATGGTCCCAATCCTGGATAGGTGGCAACTGTCTAAATGAGAGACTGAGGCGCAGGCAACGTTTAACCGGTTTACTTTAACAAAAACTGCATAACAACAAGTCCCATCACCGGAGTCTGTATCAGGAGGACTAAGTTACTCTGCCCTGCCGGGTCCTTGGCCTCCTTCTTTGCGCTGTCTGTGTGTGGCCTTGCTGCTGTGTGTGAACTGGCTGCTGGCCCAAACTGTCCCTCTCGGGTCCTAATTCAACAGGCAACTTGAGTCCTTTTTCTCTGCTTACCCCCTCTGGGAGTAACGCTGAACTCTCTGGATGTTGCTGTGTCTGACCCTGGTGAAGCTTGAATCGCCTTCACTTTTCCTGGTTGCTGTATTGTGTGAAACTAATGCAGCCACGGATCCGGTATCCGTATTTGCGCCTTTTCAGGGGTAGATATTATTGGCTACCCGGTTCCTGAAATGTTCCTCTTCTCTGTCTCCTCCTCCTCAGACCGATGGCTTGGGCCTGGAAATTGTCAGTCTCTCCCAAGGACTTCAGAGCAATTTCTCTGTGGCTGCTCCTCTGAGCGTCCCGGCTCCAACAGACAAACTAAACTGTCAATTTTACCTCAGATCAGAATATATCTAGGGGAGTCTCTTGAGCTCCCCCTTCTGGACAGAGGTGGTAGTGCGGTGTCTGCTCTAGTGCTTGTGTTGAGTAACTAATGATGGTTTTACTGTGGATAATACCCCTAGGGGTGCCACATTCCCCCTTAGTGAAAAACAGTACTCCGGGACTGTGATACAATAAACAAATGATATAACAATTAATATGTACAGAGTCATAAAAATAAAAAATTACAAAAACCACTCAAAGTGCAAAAATAGAGTTCTGTAAAAAGTCACTTCAAACAGCATCCATTAATACAGTTCTATTCTTGAAGATATTGAAATAACTAACTATCCGCTAGAAAAGGCACTGCAATTAGTGTCTTGGAACTTGGTTCCATTTTTCCAACAGAGTCTAAAAGAAAGTCTAAAAGAATGTCGAAAAAGATCAAAAAGCAGTCTTTCCGGAGTTTTAGTTTATCGCCTCCGGCTGATAACTATTTACAAGTAGTTTTACCACAACCGGTCCTGTGGCATGGTTCATAGTTAATAATGAAGAAAAGTTCAAGAATATGTAAGCAGTTCATACAGGAAAGTCTCTGTAGGTACTGGGCTTAAACGTTGCAAACTAATTACTAATGACTAAACTAAATTTTTCTAAATTCTGTTAAATGTACTACATAACATATACACAACTCACATTTTAACTTATTCACATTTGATGATCTGCATATTTTGCCGGTAGTTGACATGAGTATTACGCTGGGACCTACGTAAGATTAGTGTCCTAGGCGTACTTAGCATGATGGTATGAGTGGATGTGTACCTACCGGATGCTTCTGGTTCTGCTAAGGATGATTCCACGTTTGTGGGGTTGGCAAGTCCACCGTGACTGGGATCACTATAACTAGGAATCTGTTCTTCCTGTCTTGGGACTTCTTGTGGTACAGGGTCAACTTCTGATTCTGTTTGTCTTGGGGCTTCTGGTTGTATGGACTCTGGTGTTAGTTCTGGTACTTGGTAAAAGGCCATCATTGGTACTACCACTGCACCATGGTACGTGGGCCAGGTTTTAGGAAAGTCTCCTAAGAGTGTATGAATTTTTTCTTCCTCTTCCTTAACTGGTTGAACCTGTACGGGTTGGATTACTTCAGGTTCCGATTGGATAACTTCTGGCTCTTTCAAGGTTTCAGGACATAGTTTCAGATTGTCTCTTGACACTAGTACTGATGTTAGCCCTCTGTTTTTGCTGATAAGGCACATTTTAGGATTGTTCACTCTTGCTGGTAAAACTGTGTACGGGATGGTTTCCCACTGATTATCAAGTTTATTGGTGCGACGATTTCTCTTTAGTACTTGGTCACCAGGTTTTAACGGGGTTGCTAGAGCATGCTGATTATAAGTTCGTTCTTGTCTTTCTCTAGCTTGCTGGAGACTTCTTTCCACATACTCTTGTACTTGGCGATACTGCTGTTGACGTAGGGTATCCCAATTGGAATCTTGCACTTCTGCATCCGGTTTCAGAATTCCCATTTCGCGATCAATTGGTAGCTTACCGGGTCTTGCACGCATAAGGTAAGCTGGGGTGCAATTTATAGAGCTTACTGGGACATTGTTATATAGGTCTACCAAGTTGGGCAATTTCTCCGGCCATTGATTTCTTTCTGACTCCGGCAAGGTCTTCAATAAGTCAATTACAATATGGTTCATCTTTTCGCATAAGCCATTTGTTTGAGGATGATATGCTGTTGTCCGGATCTTCTTGCAACCATACATATTGCAGAACTCTCTGAATATCTCTGATTCAAAGGCTGTACCTTGGTCTGCAAGTACTTGCTCAGGGTAACCATGGGGTCTGCAAAAGTATGTTTGGAACACCTTAGCTGCTGTTTTTGCTGTGAGATCTTTCACGGGTACCACCACTAAGAAGCGTGAGTAATGGTCCACGATGGTTAAGGCATAGACATAGCCAGACCGGTTGGTGTCAACTTCACATGGTCTATGGCGACAAGCTCAAGTGGTTGCTTGGTGACTATGGGCTGGAGTGGTGCTCTTTGGTTTCGTTGATCTTTCCTTCTGAGGTTGCACGGGCCACAGTTTCTGCACCATTCTTCAATTGATCTTCTCATACCAACCCAGTAGAATCTTTCTCTCAAGAGTATTTCTAGTTTCTTCCATCTGAAATGACCGGCACCATTGTGGTAAGCTTCCAGGACCATCTTTACATCTTGTTTAGGCACTATTATTTGCCAGACTAATTCATGTGTCTTTGGATTAGTGTACCTTCTGCAGAGCTTCCCTTGATACAAGAACATTCTGCCTCTCTCTTTCCAGAGTTGATGTGTCTCTTCCGGGGCATTCTGGTTGGGAAATGCACCATGTTCCATCAGCAGTTCCTTTACCAACTTCACAGCCGGATTGCTGTCTTGCGTGTCAGCCCATCTGTGGTGTGCTAATGGGTTAAGAGTCGCTTGTTGTTGTTTCTGATAGGCACCTGAATGATACTGTCCTAGCTTGGGACGATGGAAGGCCGGTAGTTCAATTTCTTCAAGCTCCTCCAGTTCCTCTTCCACATTTTCCAAGTGTGGCATTCGGGATAAGGCATCTGCATTTCCATTCTTGCGGTCTGCTCTATACTTGATCACAAAGTTGTAATTAGACAGCCGGGCTATCCATAGTTGTTCCAGCGCACCTAATTTTGCTGTATTCAGGTGGGTCAACGGGTTGTTATCAGTATAGATGGTGAATTCTGCAGCTGCCAGATAGTGTTTGAAACGCTCGGTTACAGCCCAGACTACTGCCAATAGTTCTAACTTGAAGGAGCTGTAATTTTCCGGATTTCTTTCAGTAGGCCGGAGCTTTCTACTTGCAAAGGCGATGACTTTCTCCTTGCCTCCCTGCTTTTGTGACAGTACTGCTCCTAGTCCCACATTACTGGCATCTGTGTAGAGGATGAAGGGTTGATGGTAATCTGTGTATGCTAGAACCTCTTCTCCTGTCAGTGCCTTCTTTAGCATCTCAAATGACTCTTCCCTCTCGTCACCCCACTGGAAAGGAGGATTCCGGGCTGAGGGCTTCCTTGACTGCCCTACCAGGATGTCTTGTATGGGTGCTGCTAACTTTGTGAACCTTTTATGAATCTGCGATAGTAGCCCACCAGTCCCAGGAATTGCCTCACCTCTTTCACGCTGGTGGGTCTTGGCCAATCCCTTATCATGGTTACTTACTCGGGATCCGGTGCTACTCCTTCTGAACTTACAACGTCTCCCATGTACTGTACCTTTGGCTTAAGAAGGTGACATTTGGATGGCTTGATCTTCATGCCATATTCGGACAAGGCTTCAAATACTTCTGCCAAGTCTTGTAGGTGTTGCTCATAAGTCTTGGAGTAGACTATTACATCAACTAGGTACAGGAGGACGGTTTCAAAATTCTTGTGTCCTAGACAGCACTCCATCAGTCGATGGAAGGTACCGGGTGCATTGCAGAGTCCGAACGGCATACAATTAAATTCACAGAGACCCATCGGTGTGGTGAATGCTGTTTTTTCCTTGTCTCTCTCCGCCACAGGGACCTGCCAATACCCACTTGTTAAGTCTAAGGTGGAAAAATAGTTAGCAGATCTTAATGCTGCTAATGATTCCTCTATTCTAGGTAGGGGGTACGCGTCTTTATGGGTAATGTGATTAATCTGCCGGTAATCCACGCACATTCTCATGGTTCCGTCTTTCTTTTTAACCATCACTAGAGGGGCCGCCCAGGGGCTACAGCTGTCTCTTATTACCCCGGCTTGTTTCATATCCCTTAGCATACCTTTTGCACATTGGTAGTGAGCGGGCGGTACGGGTCTATATCTCTCTTTTATTGGTGGGTGGTTACCGGTGGGTATTGTGTGTTCTACCCCTTTGATCTGCCCAAAATCTAGCGGGTGTTTACTGAAAACTTGTTCATATTCTCTCACTAGCCTGTACACCCCTTGTTTTTGATGGGTAGGTGTTAAATCTGTTCCTACGTACAACTGTTGAAACCAATCCACCAGTTCTCCATGTGAACCATTGTCATCCGCCTGGCATGACGGATCCAAGGGCTCAATGGCTGAGATGGCATTGTTGTCAACGGTATATAGTTTTGCCATAGTAGCATACCTCGGTAAAGTGACCTCTTCTTCTCCACAATTTAAAAGACGTATTGGCACCCTTCTCCGGTGTACCTCGACTACTCCCCTGGCTGTCAGTATAGTGGGCCTACTATCAGTGTACACGGGTTCTACCAAAGCCTGATAATCTCGCCCTTTTATGCCTATTGCGGCTCTGCACCATACCAACATTTCGGTTTTAGGCGGAATTACAATAGGGGTTGGATCACTTACCCTCACACTGCCAATTTCTCCACCTGCAACTTCTACCTGTTGCTTTAACACCAAAGCTTTTATCTCTCTCTGTAGAATTCTTTGCTGGTCACATCTGGCAGTCTTGGCGAGTTGCTGTAAGACAGTAAGGACCTCGGAAAAACAATTTTCTATTACATTCATTCCTATCAATACAGTTGGTTCACGTTCTCGCCGGTCAACATCAACAACAATAATACCTTGCTTCTGTAATTCTACCCTACCAATCTTGACAGTCATTTCCCTAAAACCTACTTGCGGTACTATCTCACCATTACTAGCCCATATACTCAATGCAACGTTAGATGGTCCTTTATCAATGTCTGTACCAGCCCAGTACCTCTTAGGCTCCCTTCACACGTCCGTGATACACGTGCGTGTTTGGTCCGTTTCCGTATATACCGGAGACACGGCCAAACGTGCACCAATGTTAATCTATGATTGTGGTCACACGTGTGTTATTTCATTATGTCCGTGTGTACGTGTCCGTGATCCGTATGTGTTTGCGTTTTGCACGAATGCATGTCCGTTATCTGCGCGGAGCACGCACACGTGGACACAATGAAAGTCTATGGGTATGTGCACACACGTTAGTAAACACGTATGCATCTACCTATAGTCCGTGTCCGTTTGGTGTTTTTATTTCTAGTGATGTCGGCTATTCTTTCTATTTCTGTGTATGTCGGTCAATCTCCCTGAGTCCGTCGGTCGGTCTCTCTGTCGGTCTCTCTGTCCCTCTCTCACAGTCTGTCGGTCTGTTTCCCCCCCTCTCTCATACTTACCGTTCCCCGATCACCGGCGCGGCGCGGCGCTGCACGGCGTTCACACTGCTGCGGCGACTTTTACTATTTTGAAAAAGCCGGCCGCTCATTAAACAATCTCCTATTCCCTGCTTTCCCCGCCCACCGGCGCCTATGATTGGTTGCAGTGAGACACGCCCCCACACTGAGTGACAGGTGCCTCACTGCACCCAATCACAGCAGCCGGTGGGCGTGTCTATACTGTGCAGTAAAATAAATAAATAAATAATTAAAAAAAACCGGCGTGCGGTCCCCCCCAATTTTAATGCCAGCCAGATAAAGCCATACGGCTGAAGGCTGGTATTCTCAGGATGGGGAGCTCCACGTTATGGGGAGCCCCCCACCCTAACAATATCAGTCAGCAGCCGCCCAGAATTGCCGCATACATTATATGCGACAGTTCTGGAACTGTACCCGGCTCTTCCCGATTTGCCCTGGTGCTTTGGCAAATCGGGGTAATAAGGAGTTAATGGCAGCCCATAGCTGCCACTAAATCCTAGATTAATCATGTCAGGCGTCTCCCCGAGATTCCTTTCATGATTAATCTGTAAATTACAGTAAATAAACACACACACCAGAAAAAAATCCTTTATTAGAAATAAAAAACACACACATATACCCTGGTTCAACAATTTAATCAGCCCGAAAAAGCCCTCCATGTCCGGCGTAATCCAGGATGATGCAGCGTCGCATCCAGCTCTGCTCCATGGAGGTGACAGGAGCTGCAGAAGACACCGCCGCTCCGGTCACCTCCACGCAGCAACTGAGGTGAGAAGCGCGATCAGCTGAGCTGTCACTGAGGTTACCCGCTGTCACTGGATCCAGTAACAGCGGGTAACCTCAGTGACAGCTCAGCTGATCACTCGGCTGTCTTCATTTGCCGCGTGGAGCTGTCGGGAGCGGCGGTGTCTTCTGCAGCTCCTGTCACACTCCATGCAGCAGAGCTGGATGCGACGCTGGACCATCCTGGATGACGCCGGACATGGAGGGCTTTTTCGGGCTGATTAAATTGGTGAACCAGGGTATGTATATGTGTGTGTTTTTTATTTCTAATGAAGGATTTTTTTCTGGTGTGTGTGTTTATTTACTGTAATTTACAGATTAATCATGAAAGGAATCTCGGGGAGACGCCTGACATGATTAATCTAGGATTTAGTGGCAACTATGGGCTGCCATTAACTCCTTATTACCCCGATTTGCCAAAGCACCAGGGCAAATCGGGAAGAGCCGGGTACAGTTCCAGAACTGTCGCATATAATGTATGCGGCAATTCTGGGCGGCTGCTGACTGATATTGTTAGGGTGGGGGCTCCCCATAACGTGGAGCTCCCCATCCTGAGAATACCAGCCTTCAGCCGTATGGCTTTATATGGCTGGCATTAAAATTGGGGGGGACCGCACGCCGTTTTTATTTAATTATTTATTTATTTATTTTACTGCACAGTATAGACACGCCCACCGGCTGCTGTGATTGGGTGCAGTGAGGCACCTGTCACTCAGTGTGGGGGCGTGTCTCACTGCAACCAATCATCGGCGACGGTGGGCGGGGAAAGCAGGGAATAGGAGATTGTTTAATGAGCGGCCGGCTTTTTCAAAATAGTAAAAGCCGCCGCAGCAGTGTGAATGCCGTGCAGCGCCGTGCCGGGGATCGAGGAACGGTGAGTATGAGAGAGGGGGGGAACTTCAGTCACTCGGGGGATTAGCGGTCACCGGTGAATCCTTCACAGGTGACCGCTAATCAGTACTCGACACAGACAGAGCCGCGGTATGAGGATGAAGTCGGGTGAAGTTCACCCGAGTTCATTCTCATCGCGCAACTCTGTCTGCTGTCAGCCGACATTTATAAACGACATTGTGCATCACACACACGGACATTCCACATGGACATTCCACGTACACATACACGTTAATTCCACACACACACACGGACGTTCTACACACAAACACGGCTAGCA
Organism: Anomaloglossus baeobatrachus; assembly: GCF_048569485.1. NCBI lineage: Eukaryota > Metazoa > Chordata > Amphibia > Anura > Aromobatidae > Anomaloglossus > Anomaloglossus baeobatrachus. Next base: position 367,023 of record NW_027443940.1, on the reverse strand, counting down.
TACGCAATTCACACAGATGCCACACGGACCATAAAAACGGACACAAAAACGGGACACGGACCCGAAAAACGGCCCGTAACACACGTGCGTGTTTTTCACGGACGTGTGAAGGGGGCCTTATAAAGGATATGCGGAATCGATGATATCTGGGAAACGGTGTCCAGCAGGGCGTTGAGGGGAATACCGTCCAGCACGATAGGGATAACGGGACGCCCTCCTACGTACTTGTCATGCCAGGGTGTTGGACCTTGAAAGTTCATTCCTGCGAAGCGGCCCGCCTTCCCAGGGGATCCTTGTTTAAAGCACATTCCCAGGCAAAGTGGCCTGGCTCCTTGCAACGACGGCAAATGGGCTGTCCATCCGGCTGGTAGCGGTCGCTGGGTCGTCCTCTCCACGCTGAGTATCTCCTGGGCCTCATCCATGGAACGTCCTCTTTGCTGGTCGCCGACTCGATCTTGGGTGCAGTCTGGGATCCACGCAACTCCTGAATGATTTTAGCCATTGAAGCAACGGTGTCTGTCAGGGCAGCAAGCTTTTGATGGAGAGCCTCATTGGTGTTAGGCTCCAGAGATTTAGCAATAGCCCCTGACATGGCTGATGTCACTGGCACTCCCTGCTGCTGAGGTGCCTCTGCAATAGTTTGAGACAAATCCAGATCCCGGGGCGCCTCTGCCTGCTGGAGACGAATGGCACTTTCCTTTATTTGAGCAAATGTCAGTTCGGGATCCTTAAAGGCCAGCATGCTTAAATGCCCCCGGTGAGAAGGGGTTAAGAGTCCCTCAATAAATTGATCTTTCAATAGCTTATCTGCTCCGGTGGTAAAGACAGGTTCTGCTAATGTAAGTGCTTTGAGCGCCTCCTGTAGATTTAAAGCAAAGTCTCTCAGGCTCTCATTGGGTTTCTGTTTACAATTAAAGAATCTTGTTTTAGCCTTACTGCCGGCAGTGATTTCAAAAGCTGCTTTCAATCCGGCTATTATATGTTTAACAGTGTCTTTTGCATCTACTGGCCAGGCTGTGACTTCCCGCAGGGCACTGCCAGCTAATTGTCCCATAAGATGACCAACACGCTGAATCTCTGTCAGGGCAGGGTACATGTTGAAGTAGGCTTGCAGCTTCTCATTAAAGTTATCAAGAGTATTTGGTTTACCTTCATAGTGTGGTAGCCACGGGTCACCTGGAGTATAGGGCATCAGAAATGGCATAATGGGCGCTGCTCCTTGCGCCGCTGGGCTGCCAGACGCTCTATTCATATTTTGTCCTTCTGCTGCAGTCGCATCACCTGGTGCATCAGCATCTCCGTGGTGCGACATGTTGCGCCCCCTTAGTTAATCTGGACCCTTCCGGTCCTCTGCTCCCGTCGGGATGGCGCACAATAGTTCTGTGGTGCAGCAGGATTTGTTTGGTTTTTTTTGTTTTTCTTAGTCAGAGCTCAGGCTGTGGAGCAGTTCAAATAACACAGGCAGTTATAAGGTGATTACCTCAGAGGATGGCGGCCATTTTGTCCCCATGTCTTTCAATGGGAAAAAGTCAATTTCAATGGTTTTCAATGGGGAAAATAAATTTTCTTTAATAAAGTCAATTTTTGATGTTTTTCACACAGTTTTTGACCAATTTTACTGGAAATCATGGCACACAATACCCAGTTTAGCTGGGCACGGTAGATCCTGTTCGTGACGCCAATTTGTGTCGCCCTGGAGACCGGGGTACCCAGCACCGGATCGGGGTCTATTTCTTGAGGGGATGTCACGGGTGGCTCGACCCGGGCTGTGGTCTCAGGCGATGCACAGTGCAATGGGGGGTATTTACAAGGGATAAATAACAGTTTATAAGAGTTTTTCGTGACGCCACCCGGAATAAATGTGGCTATTTATAGCCACCACTGCCAGTAGCTGGCCGGGGATGATGATGTTAGGCAGCTGAGGTGGAAAGCCCTTTCCGGGTAGGGCTGTGGGTCCCAGGCAGGTGAGGTAAAAGTCAATGGTGGTTATAGATAATGGTATTGTGAGGAGACTTTAGGGGCGCAGACACTTACTTGATCAGCAACAGGTTTTCTCAGCTTCGATGGTCCCAATCCTGGATAGGTGGCAACTGTCTAAATGAGAGACTGAGGCGCAGGCAACGTTTAACCGGTTTACTTTAACAAAAACTGCATAACAACAAGTCCCATCACCGGAGTCTGTATCAGGAGGACTAAGTTACTCTGCCCTGCCGGGTCCTTGGCCTCCTTCTTTGCGCTGTCTGTGTGTGGCCCTGCTGCTGTGTGTGAACTGGCTGCTGGCCCAAACTGTCCCTCTCGGGGCCTAATTCAACAGGCAACTTGAGTCCTTTTTCTCTGCTTACCCCCTCTGGGAGTAACGCTGAACTCTCTGGATGTTGCTGTGTCTGACCCTGGTGAAGCTTGAATCGCCTTCACTTTTCCTGGTTGCTGTATTGTGTGAAACTAATGCAGCCACGGATCCGGTGTCCGTATTTGCGCCTTTTCAGGGGTAGATATTATTGGCTACCCGGTTCCTGAAATGTTCCTCTTCTCTGTCTCCTCCTCCTCAGACCGATGGCTTGGGCCTGGAAATTGTCAGTCTCTCCCAAGGACTTCAGAGCAATTTCTCTGTGGCTGCTCCTCTGAGCGTCCCGGCTCCAACAGACAAACTAAACTGTCAATTTTACCTCAGATCAGAATATATCTAGGGGAGTCTCTTGAGCTCCCCCTTCTGGCCAGAGGTGGTAGTGCGGTGTCTGCTCTAGTGCTTGTGTTGAGTAACTAATGATGGTTTTACTGTGGATAATACCCCAAGGGGTGCCACATTAGCACGAAGAGTAGAACCCCACAAAGCAAGGCCATGTCTGTCATAATGGTGTGAAGAATAAAAGTAAACAAAACTGGTTGGCTAAGTGAACTCTTCCACCTGAAAGTCAGTTCCGCACACAGAGCCTCCTTGGAGAAGGAGCATGGCACCTGTGGGGCCCGGGGCAGCACCCTCCTTCAAGTGGTGCTGAGAGCAGGGTCATTCCCCACAGAATCTCAGAAAGAAGGCTGCCTAAGTTAAGGGACTATTAATGGCCAAGAAAACAAATATGGCAGGACATCCCCTGGGACAGGAAAAGAGCCTCAATCATCATGGGTGGTACAGTGGAAAAAGAGTGCAAACTCGGACCCTGTTTGCTCAGAAGCTGGGAATTAAGAAACTCCCCATGTGTGGTGGTACAGTGAGTGTACCGACAAGAGAGAGCCCACCATTCCCAGAAAGTTGATAAGGAACCGGCAGTGGATCTGCAAAAATGGACAGGAGAGCTGGAAGAGAACCCACCCTGGAGGGTGTGGTCCGGAAGATGGAAACTCCCCAACAATACAGGTCAGCGCCATTTCTGTAGACAACATGGAAGAGGCTGGAAAGAAACATCGAGATGAAGCTATTCTTAGCTAAGGACAGTGTTACGGTTGCTGCGAGCACTGGAGACTATGTCCAGATTTCTTGCTACTGCACATGTGCGAGCGCTGGAGACTAAGTCCAGATTTCTTGCTACTGCACATGTGCGAGCGCTGGAGACTAAGTCCAGATTTCTTGCTACTGCACATGTGCGAGCGCTGGAGACTAAGTCCAGATTTCTTGCCATTGCACATGTGCGGGTGACATCATCGCTGACACGAGGTCACATGTCTCTGACACCTTCTATGCCGATTGGTCGCTGGTCATGTGCTTGTGACGCCTTGCTCGGTGATAGGCCAGCATGACGTCACTCCTGTCGTTCTGGCAGCGGATTGGCTCTGGTGTCCTCCATCTTGGATGAGGCACAGAGTCTATATAAGACCCTGACACACGCCGCATGGTGCTCAGTCCTCTTGGTTTATGCATGAGAGTAGACGCTCTGTGCACGTTCCTCTAGGCATCTCTCTGTCTATGCTAGGTGAGCGCTACCGGCAGGGTAGCGTTCTTATACCTTACAGCTTCGGCTGCTGTCCGTATCCTTACCTCTTAGGGGAGCGGACATAGGCAGGTGCCTGAGGCACATGGTCTGGCTGGGCCTTGTGATTCGACTCGTAGGTGGACGTTGCCGCTAGGGTAACGTTCCTTATACTGCGTCTGGCAGTTGTTCGTATCCTCGCACACTAGGGGAGCGAACAGAGGTAGGAGCTTTTTTGCGGCTTACGCTGCTGTTCGTCTCTTTTGCACCACTAGAAGAGCGGACCTAGGCAGGTGCCATATCTAGTGGTTCGTTTCCTCGCACACTAGTGGAGCGAACGCAGGTAGGAGCTTTGTGCGGCTTACGCTGCTGTTCGTCTCTTTTGCACCACTAGAAGAGCGGACCTAGGTAGGTGCCATTTCGCACACATTGCCTTTGTCTCTGTGATTATTAACAGAGATCATTCCACACACCCTCCAAGTAAGGGAGGAATTGCTTTACTTACTTATTATATCCTTCTGTGAGTTAACAGAGGTATTGCACTCTGCCATAGTCTGCAGCAGAGTCTCTGCACGGTGGACCCTGACTGTCTGATATCTCTTTGGTTTTTATAATCAGACAGCCCCCGTAACATTAGGACTGAGCCAAGGGTCTGGCAGTTATGGCAGAATATCAGCAGTTACATCGTTACATACAAGTACTTGAGTCACGGCTCAAGAGTATAGAGGATAAACCTGAGACCATGGTGACATCTGCACATGATCCTCGACTTGCTCTGCCAAACAGATATTCTGGCGATGCCAGATCATGTCGTGGTTTCATTAGTCAGTGTCAGATACACCTAGAGGTCAACTCTTCTCGCTTCTCTACGGAGAGGTCCAGAGTAGGCTTTATCATCTCCTTACTTCAGGACAAAGCCTTAGAATGGGCGACTCCCTTATGGGAGCGCTCTGATGTGGTTACTCTGAGACATCAAGACTTTCTTGATGCTCTTAAGGCGGTATTCATGGGTCCGCAGGTTACCCATGATGCGGCCCTGAGACTGTTAGATCTATCTCAGGGTTCGTTATCCACTAGTTCTTATGCCATTGCTTTTAGAACTCTGGTGGCAGAACTAGATTGGCCAGAGAAGGTGTTGATTCCTATCTTCTGGAGAGGGTTGGCAGGCTATGTCAAGGATGCTCTTGCTACTCGTGAGGTCCCTGCTTCTCTGGAGGATTTGATCACAGTAGCAACGAGGATCGATGTACGCCATAAGGAACGTAGACTCGAGGTCTCTTCCTCACGCCCTAAGCATCGGGCTATTCCAGTTGTTGAGGGTCCACTACCATCTTCCTCAGCATCTGAAACATCTCCCACTCCTATGGAGTTAGGTCATACGTTCTCCAGACTACGCAAGTCTGGTCCTCCTATATGTTACGTATGTCGTCAGGCTGGGCACTATGCCAACAAGTGTCCTAGTCGTCAGGGAAACTCCCTGGCCTAGTAACCATTAGAGGGGGGTTACTAGAGATGTCTTCTGCACCCTCTAAGTGTTGTATCCCAGGTCAGCTCTCGTTATCTGAGAATACATGGCCTATTATGGCTTTTGTGGATTCCGGAGCTGACGGGACTTTTGTGTCCTCAGGATTTGTAAAGGGACACAATATTCCCTCTATCATGTTAGAGGCGCCTATTCCTGTCCGTGTTGTTAATGGAACTATGTTGTCTGACTCCATTACATTGAGGACAGTTCCCTTGCGCCTTTCCCTGTCTCAGGGTCACATAGAGGAGATTTCTTTTCTTGTTTTGCCTGAGGGTATAGACGACATCCTTCTGGGTCTTCCATGGCTTCGGACTCATGCTCCTCACATTGACTGGGAGTCTGACAGCATTATTAGTTGGGGTTCGAAATGTCAGTCCCGATGTCTTCCCTTACCACCTAAGGTCGTTGCGGTTGCATCAACTGATCTCTCTCCCATACCTACACCCTATTTGGATTTCGCTGACGTGTTCTCCAAACAGGGTGCTGAGGTTCTTCCACCCCATAGGCCGTATGACTGTGCCATAGACCTTATCCCAGGTTCGGTTCCACCTAAAGGCAGGGTTTACCCCCTGTCGATACCTGAGTCGGAGGCCATGTCGACCTATATAAGAGAGAGTTTAGAGAAGGGGTTCATTCGTAAGTCTGTCTCTCCCGCGGGAGCTGGGTTTTTCTTTGTTCGGAAGAAAGAGGGTGATTTGCGTCCCTGCATAGATTACAGGGGTCTCAACGCAATCACAATAAAGAACAAATACCCATTACCTTTAATTTCGGAGCTCTTTGACAGACTGAGAGGAGCTCAAGTTTTTACGAAGTTGGATCTGCGGGGTGCGTATAACTTGGTACGAATTCGAAAGGGTGACGAATGGAAGACCGCTTTTAACACCCGAGACGGTCACTATGAATACCTCGTCATGCCTTTTGGGTTATGTAATGCACCCGCAGTATTTCAGGACTTCGTAAATGATGTGTTCAGGGATTTACTGTTATCCTCAGTAGTGGTGTATCTGGACGACATCCTGATTTTTTCTCCTGATCTGGAGACTCATCGTCAGGATGTCGTTCGTGTCCTTTCCCGTTTAAGGGAGCACTCATTGTTTGCTAAACTCGAGAAATGTGTATTCGAGCAGTCCTCATTGCCTTTTTTGGGTTACATTATCTCACAAGAGGGCCTGGCCATGGATCCTGCGAAGCTCTCTGCTGTCCTGCAATGGTCCGAACCTCATTCCTTGAAGGCGGTGCAACGCTTCTTAGGATTCATAAATTATTACAGGCAGTTCATACCCCATTTTTCTACTTTGGTGGCCCCTTTGGTGGCCTTGACTAAGAAAGGTGCTAATCCCAAAGCCTGGTCTACTGAGACATCTCAGGCTTTTGAGGCAGTAAAAAGACACTTTTCAACTGCTCCCGTTCTTCAAAGACCCGATGAGAGTAAGCCCTTCCTCTTAGAGGTTGATGCCTCTTCAGTGGGTGCTGGTGCGGTCTTGTATCAAAAGAACGGTGCAGGTAGAAAAAGGCCGTGTTTCTTCTTTGCTAAAACCTTTTCACCGGCAGAGAGAAACTATACCATTGGGGATAGGGAACTGCTCGCCTTGAGATTAGCCTTGGAGGAGTGGCGTCACTTGCTGGAAGGAGCGAAACATCCTTTCCAGGTCTATACAGACCATAAGAATCTGACGTACTTACAAACCGCTCAGCGTCTGAATCCTCGCCAAGCCCGCTGGTCCTTGTTTTTCTCCCGCTTTCACTTCTCCATCAACTATCTGTCTGGGAGTAAGAATAACAAGGCAGACGCCCTGTCTCGCTCTATGCTTTCTACCCAGGAAGAGATTGACGAACCTCGTCTTATCCTTCCCTCCAGGGTTTTTCATACGCTCTCTCCTGTGACGTTAGACCAAATCCCACCGGGTAAGACCTTTGTTCCGCCTGATCGACAGAATGATATACTGTCATGGGCCCACACCTCAAAGGTGGGTGGGCATTTTGGTATTAGGCGGACACGAGAGTTACTGGAGAGGTGGTATTGGTGGCCACACTTAGCCAGCCACGTCAAGAGATATGTCGGTTCCTGCTACTCGTGTGCTCGCAACCGTCCATTACGGCAGAGACCGGCTGGGCTCTTGCATCCTTTACCAGTGCCAGATAGACCATGGGAGGTGGTAGGCATGGACTTTGTGGGTGATCTTCCATGTTCACAGGGACATAGATTTGTGTGGGTCATTACGGACCATTTCTCCCGGATGGTTCATCTCGTACCGTTATCGAGAATCCCATCTTCCAGGGTACTAGCCAAACTATTCCTCAAGCATGTCTTTAGGCTTCACGGGATGCCAGATCGTATCATTTGTGATAGAGGCCCGCAATTTACTTCCCGTTTCTGGCGAGATCTTTGTAGCCTTCTGCAAATTGAGTTGAATCTCTCTTCGGCATACCATCCGGAGACCAATGGTTTGGTTGAACGTACCAATCAATCTATGATTATATACCTTCGACACTTTGTTGCTGAGAATCACGATAACTGGTCCTCCCTTCTACCCTGGGCAGAATTTGCCCTTAACAATTCGCTGGCTGAGGCCACTGGGCAGACACCGTTCGTACTCAATAATGGGCAACACCCTAGGGTACCGGTACCGTTTCCCGCTGCTGCACCTCCTCCTCTTGTGGCCGACTGGGCAACTAATGCCAGAGAGGTTTGGGATCGGACTCAAGAGTCGATCCAAGCAGCTAAGGACCGTATGAAGACGGTGTCCGATCGGTTTCGTCGCCCGGCTCCTGTCTTTTCTCCAGGGGACTTTGTGTGGCTCTCTGCAAAACACGTGAGACTTAGAGTGAGCTCTGTCAAATTTGCTCCTCGCTTCCTGGGTCCTTATGAGGTTCTTCGACAGGTAAATCCTGTAGTCTACCAATTGAAGTTACCTGTCCATCTTAGGATTCATGACAAATTCCATGTCTCACTGCTAAAGCCGGCTATTTTACCTCACGCTCGTGAAGTGCACTCTCCTGCCTCTGATTCCTCTCGCTCTAGCTATGAGGTACGAGCCATAGTTGGTTCTAAGATGGTTAGAGGGCGCAGGTTCTTCTTGATAGATTGGGAGGGCTATGGCCCGGAACATCGCTCTTGGGAGCCTGAGGAGGCTGTCCATGCTCCCGACTTAGTTGCCGATTACCTGCGTCGCCGGGAGGGGGGCCCTTGAGGGGGAGGTACTGTTACGGTTGCTGCGAGCACTGGAGACTATGTCCAGATTTCTTGCTACTGCACATGTGCGAGCGCTGGAGACTAAGTCCAGATTTCTTGCTACTGCACATGTGCGAGCGCTGGAGACTAAGTCCAGATTTCTTGCTACTGCACATGTGCGAGCGCTGGAGACTAAGTCCAGATTTCTTGCCATTGCACATGTGCGGGTGACATCATCGCTGACACGAGGTCACATGTCTCTGACACCTTCTATGCCGATTGGTCGCTGGTCATGTGCTTGTGACGCCTTGCTCGGTGATAGGCCAGCATGACGTCACTCCTGTCGTTCTGGCAGCGGATTGGCTCTGGTGTCCTCCATCTTGGATGAGGCACAGAGTCTATATAAGACCCTGACACACGCCGCATGGTGCTCAGTCCTCTTGGTTCATGCATGAGAGTAGACGCTCTGTGCACGTTCCTCTAGGCATCTCTCTGTCTATGCTAGGTGAGCGCTACCGGCAGGGTAGCGTTCTTATACCTTACAGCTTCGGCTGCTGTCCGTATCCTTACCTCTTAGGGGAGCGGACATAGGCAGGTGCCTGAGGCACATGGTCTGGCTGGGCCTTGTGATTCGACTCGTAGGTGGACGTTGCCGCTAGGGTAACGTTCCTTATACTGCGTCTGGCAGTTGTTCGTATCCTCGCACACTAGGGGAGCGAACAGAGGTAGGAGCTTTGTGCGGCTTACGCTGCTGTTCGTCTCTTTTGCACCACTAGAAGAGCGGACCTAGGCAGGTGCCATATCTAGTGGTTCGTTTCCTCGCACACTAGTGGAGCGAACGCAGGTAGGAGCTTTGTGCGGCTTACGCTGCTGTTCGTCTCTTTTGCACCACTAGAAGAGCGGACCTAGGTAGGTGCCATTTCGCACACATTGCCTTTGTCTCTGTGATTATTAACAGAGATCATTCCACACACCCTCCAAGTAAGGGAGGAATTGCTTTACTTACTTATTATATCCTTCTGTGAGTTAACAGAGGTATTGCACTCTGCCATAGTCTGCAGCAGAGTCTCTGCACGGTGGACCCTGACTGTCTGATATCTCTTTGGTTTTTATAATCAGACAGCCCCCGTAACAGACAGCTGCTGGTATGGGTTGCATGCCTGCAATAGTCACGGCTGGCAGAATTGGGTGCCCAAATAGTTGTGGAACCAAAGGAGGGGAGGCCAGGAGGACTGCAGTGATGCTACTAGCCGAGGGCCATGAAAAAACAGGCCCTGCCACTTGACCAGAAAGTTGCAATGATGACCCCCAGAATGACCTCGCAGCCCTGCAGCCGTGGAGAGCGGAACCAGCAGCTGCAGGTTTCACTGCTTGTGAGGGAGCCTGGGACCACAAAGGAGATACCAGGCTATGCCGCAAGGTGGCCCCGATGCCCTGGCCACCACAGACTGAGGTGTCTGTAAGTGACCCTATGACCCATAAGCACCTGCCCCTGTAGCTGAGAGACCCCTGACCTGCACCCAGCAGAGATCACGTGGGTCACCCAGATCATTGAGGGAAAGAAGCGACGGGAAGCCTGGGTTCAGACCCAGCTGGTGCTTCTAGGTGGCAGAGCAGTCAGCGTCCACATAACTTTCGGTGTAATCCATCATCTGGACCACGAGCAGGGCTTTGGCTTTATCCAGGTGGAGGGGTACCAGAACCAAGGTGTACATGAATCACGGATTTTGTGAGGGTTCCGCTCTTACCTGGGGGGACTGGGTCCGCTTTATCAAAGACGAGAGCCCATAGGCTGGTATGCGATCATGGTGGTGCATGCCTTAGCTGAGGGAGCCTTTTGGGGAGTGCTATAAACCAACGGGTCCTTATAGAAGAGCAGCTCCCCGCCTTTGCTGACACTACAGACCCACAATCCTGGTGGGGAGACAGAAGCCAGCTTTCTCGTAGCTATGGATGTGGCGAGACTCCCAGTCATGATGAACATGGCTTAGGGAACCCTCTCAGATGTGTATGTGAAGGTGGCAAAGTCTAAAGGGCCATTTACACGCTGCAACATCGCTAACGATATATCATCGGGGTCACGGTGTTAGTGACGCACATCCGGCGTCATTAGCGACATCGCAGCGTGTGACAGGCTGGAGCGACCTTAAACGATCGCAAAAGAGGCAAAAAATCGTTTGTCTGAGAGAGGTCATTTATTTATGAAAAATCGTTGTCTGGTCAGTAGCGATGTTGTTCTTCGTTCCTGCGGCATCACACATCGCTATGTGTGACACTGCAGAAGCGACGAACATCTCCTTACCTCCGTCCACCGGCAATGAGGAAGGAAGGAGGTGGGCGGCATGTTCCAGTCGCTCATCTCCACCCCTCCTCTGCTATTGGACGGCTACCATGTGACGTCGCTGTGACGCCGCACGAACCGCCCCCTTAGAAAGGAGGCGGGTCGCCGGCAACAGCGACGTCGCAGGGAAGGTAAGTCCGTGTGACGGGTGTTAGCGATGTTGTGCGCCACGGGCAGCGTTTTGCCCGTGACGCACAACTGACGGGGGTGGGTACGCTCGCTAGCGATATCGGTACCGATATCGCTGCGTGTAAAGTACCCTTCAGGCTATTTTGGTGTGAGGTCAGTCACAGGAAAAGTTAAAATGGCTTCTTGGATCAGAAGTTTTGAAGTTGGCCCGGAGTGGCCTAAGTTTTGTTTTTCCCCTACCAAGTTGTTTTGCTGCTGTTATGCACCCCTCTGCTGGATTGCAGGACTGTGACTGGTGAGAGAGTTGCAAGTCATCTGCCATGGACTTTGTCCCTGCTCCTGGACTTCGCACACTATCCTTGTCCCATGGACTCTTGCCCCTTTTACCCCATGGACTCTGCCACTGGCCTTGTGTCCCCAGGACTTGTACCAGTGTGGTGCGAAAGAATGGACTGTCAACCACAAAGAGGAGAGGAGGGAAATGGAAGACCTGAGGTATCAACAGGGTCTGGGACTGACACGTGAGGTCTGCCGTGTATGGGCAGATGTGTAAACTCTGGGCTAAGAGGGTCAGGGTATTAGGAATTTTAATGGACTGTGGAAAATAATACCTGTTTGATGTTTTATAAATAGTTATTGTCAGGGACCACCATATTTAAGTGGGTAGGTATGTAATAGGTGGGCAATTACCCAAGAATAAAATATATTATGTTTTATGTATTTACTATCGTATATTCTAATTGTATGTGTAGATATTTAAGCATTTTAGAGGAGAATACCCTTAGAATGTTGCAGAGCTAGGATTGTTCAACAGATTACCAAAGGTTTTATTCAGTGGTTGGGTTAGCCGGCGGTACAGTGAGTTTAGAAGAGGTGTTACATAACATATGGTTAAAGTAGTTAAGGGAGGATTGACAGATGGCAGGGCGGATGGTTGGGAAGGAGAGCTCCAGAGGGGGTCAGTTAAGAAGTGGGTTTAACCCCTTCAGCCCCCGGGCACTTTACGTTTTTGCGTTTTTGTTTTTTGCTCCTTTTCTTCCGAGAGCCGTAACTTTTTTATTATTTCGTCAATCTTGCCATATGAGGGCTTGTTTTTTGCGGGACGAGTTGTACGTTTAAATGAAACCATAGGTTTTACCATATATTGTACTGGAAAATAGCAAAAAAATTCCAAGTGTGGAAAAACTGCAAAAAACGTGTGATCGCACAATAGTTTTTGGGATGTTTTATTCACCGTGTTCACTATATGATAAAACTGATGTATCTCTGTGATGCCTCAGGTCGGTGTGAGTTTGTAGATACCAAACATGTATAGGTTTATTTGTATCTAAGGGGTTAAAAAAATTCACAAGTTTGTCCAATAAAAGTGGCGCACGTTTTGCGCCATTTTCCGAAACACGTAGTGTTCTTATTTTTTGGAATCTATGGCTCAGTGATGGCTTATTTTTTGCGTCTCGAGCTGACGTTTCTAATGGTACCATTTTTGCGCAGATGCTACATTTTGATCGCCTGTTATTGCATTTTGCGTAAAACTTGCGGTGAACAAAAAACGTAATTTCGGCGTTTGGAATTTTTTTGCCACTACGCCGTTTACCAATCAGATTAATTGATTTTATATTTTTTTATAGATCGGGCATTTCTGAACGCGGCGATACCAAATATGTGTATATTTATTTATTTTTTAACCCTTTAATTTTCAATGGTGGGAAAGGGGGGTGATTTGAACTTTTAGGTTGTTTTTTTTTTTTTTTTAAAACTTTTTTTTTACTTTTTTTTTTTATTTTACTAGTCCCCCTAGGGGGCTATAGCGATCAGCAATCCGATCGCTATTATCTATCTGCTGATCACAGCTACAGTTAGGTCCAGAAATATTTGGACAGTGACACAATTTTCGCGAGTTGGGCTCTGCATGCCACCACATTGGATTTGAAATGAAACCTCTACAACAGAATTCAAGTGCAGATTGTAACGTTTAATTTGAAGGTTTGAACAAAAATATCTGATAGAAATTGTAGGAATTGTACACATTTCTTTACAAACACTCCACATTTTAGGAGGTCAAAAGTAATTGGACAAATAAACCAAACCCAAACAAAATATTTTTATTTTCAATATTTTGTTGCGAATCCTTTGGAGGCAATCACTGCCTTAAGTCTGGAACCCATGGACATCACCAAACGCTGGGTTTTCTCCTTCTTAATGCTTTGCCAGGCCTTTTTAGCCGCAGCCTTCAGGTCTTGCTTGTTTGTGGGTCTTTCCGTCTTAAGTCTGGATTTGAGCAAGTGAAATGCATGCTCAATTGTGTTAAGATCTGGTGATTGACTTGGCCATTGCAGAATGTTCCACTTTTTTGCACTCATGAACTCCTGGGTAGCTTTGGCTGTATGCTTGGGGTCATTGTCCATCTGTACTATGAAGCGCCGTCCGATCAACTTTGCGGCATTTGGCTGAATCTGGGCTGAAAGTATATCCCGGTACACTTCAGAATTCATCCGGCTACTCTTGTCTGCTGTTATGTCATCAATAAACACAAGTGACCCAGTGCCATTGAAAGCCATGCATGCCCATGCCCAGGGCCGGCTCCAGGTTTTTGTGGGCCCTGGGCGAAAGAGTCTCAGTGGGCCCCATCCACACATAGACATGCACAGATACATACACATACAGGCATACGTACACATACTTATTTAAAGAGAAATTCACAAAAACACAAATAGACATAAATCTAGACACAGTCATATACTCTGACATGCATAGATACGCATCATTCATACATACACACACACACACACACACATTATTTTTATATATTTATCCTGTATATATATTTCTAATATTGGGAAGCCGGCAACAGCCTCATTCACCTCCCGGCTTGTCTAACAGACATGGCCGCACATAGAGCACACTAACACTGCTTTATATACATCACAAGAGAGGCTGGGGACAAACACAATACTGGGGGGAATACATATTACTGAGGAAAGGGGTATAGAGCTCTAGAGGAGGGCAGTGACTGAGGTGGAGGGGGGCAGCAGTGAGGTGGGGGGTGACATGCAGCTCTGGGTGTATACAGCTCTGGGGTGGGGGGGGACATACAGCACTTGGGTGGAGGGAACATACAGCTCTGAGGGGGTATACAGCACCTGGGTGGAGGGGACATACAACTCTGGGGGTATAGTAGTATGCAGCCCCCATATTGTGTTATGAAGCCCCCATTGTCCTCCATATAGTATTAAGTAGCCCCCATATGCACTATGCAGCCCCCATATAGCACAATGCAGACCCAGATAGCATTAGGCACCTTCATGTAGTACACATCCCACATATAGCACAATGCAAACCCAGATAGCAATAGGCACCCTCATGTAGTACACAGCCCCTAAATACCAGTGCAGAGCCAGATAGCATTTGGTATCCTCATGTAGTACGCAGACCTATATAGTACAGTGCAGACCCAGACAGCACAGTGCAGAGCCAGATAGCATTAGGCACCCTCATGTAGCATACAGCAATATATAGCACAGCCTGTATATAGCACAGTGCAGAGCCAGATAGCATTAGGCACCCTCATGTAGCATACAGCTTGTATATAGCATAGCCTGTATATAGCACAGTGCAGAGCCAGATAGCAGTAGGCACCCTCATGTAGAATACAGTGATTAAAATGCAGTGGCGTAACTAGAGTTTGATGGGCCCTGGTGCAAAATTTGGACCGGGGCCCCCCTCCACGTACACCGACACTTAGGGTGCGGGATAATGACACTGACACTCGGGGTACAGGATAATGATGCTGACACTTGGCTCTTACCCTCAGCACCCAGGTTTCCCATGATCTGAAATCCATCTATCAGTACCCAGCTTTCCCATGTTCTGATATCCATCTTGTCCTCAGCACCCAGCTTCCCCATGCCCTGCTATACATCTTTCCCTCAGCACCCAGCTTTCCCATAACAGAGTAAAGCTGGGTGCTGAGAGATGTATAGCAGAGCATGGGAAAGCTGGGTGCTGAGAGATGTATAGCAGAGCATGGGAAAGCTGGGTGCTGAGAGATGTATAGCAGAGCATGGGAAAGCTGGGTGCTGAGAGATGTATAGCAGAGCATGGGAAAGCTGGGTGCTGAGAGAAGATGTATAGCAGAGCATGGGAAAGCTGGGTGCTGAGGGAAAGAGCCTTTTTCTCTCAGCACAAAACATTCCCATCCCATACTTATATCTTTGTTCTCCTTGTATATAGATCTCCAAATACTATAATGGCCCCCACATAGCCTTCCGTATAATATAAAGGGTCCCACATAACCCGTCATATATTATAATGCACCCCCATAGTTCTCCATGTATTATAATGCACCCCCATAGTACTCCATATATTATACTGCACCACAGTCCTCCATGTTTTATAACGCACACCCATAGTCCATGTGTAAGGTAGCCTCCATATTTCTCCATTTATTATAATGTAGCCCCCATAGTCCTATATGTATTATAATGTAGCGCCATAAATCATCATATTGTATTATGCAGCCCCATACTCCTCCATGTATAATGCACCCCTAGTCCATGTATAAGGTGTCCTTCATGTTTATTATGCAGTCCCATAGACCTCCATGTATCATGCAGCCAGGCCTCTCCAGGCCTCCATGTGTCATGCAGCCAGGCCTCTCCAGGCCTCCATGTGTCATGCAGCCAGCAAAATAAAAAACAAGTACCTCTCTTCTCCTTCCGACCCCTGCGACTGCGGTAGTTATGCCCCTGCCCCCATATGTCATACACCCTGCACCCCCATATCACACACACTACACCCCCATATCTCACACACCCTGCTTCCCATACAGCCTGCACCCCCATATCACACACTACACCCCCATATCTCACATCCTGCTCCCCATACAGCCTGCACCCTCCATATCACACACACTACACCCCCATATCACACACACCCTGCCCACATATCTCACCCTGCCTGTACCCCAACTTACCCCTCTCAAACACTCTGCACCCCTTCACATGCTTCTGTCACAGTCTGCAGCCCTCATATGCCCCTCACCCTGCAGCCCCCCTCACCCTCATGTCCCCTCTTTTCTTATTACCAGTCATCATGTGTCCACATCTCCTTCAGGATTCAGTATCTTGCTTTCTGCCCGGCATCCTGTGTCTCCTCCCACACAGTCACATGGGCGTGACGTCATCGCAGGTCCTGCAGGATGGAGATTCCGTCTTCTGTGCAGGTCAGGACTAGCACTCCTGCAGCTAAGACACGGCTGGTGGCCTCTCCAGGTCAGGGGCCCCTCTACTGACTCTGGGCTCCCCTGACTCACAGGCCGGCCACTACACAGCGGCACTACACATAGGGGCCCGGCAGCCGGCTCTGCAGAGCGGCTGCCGGGCCCCTATGTGTACTAGTGCCGCTGTGTAGTGGCCGGCCTGTGAGTCAGGGGAGCCCAGTGTCAGTAGAGGGGCGGCTCACTTCTCCTCGTTCCCCCGCTGATCCGGTCTCCTCGGCGCGTCGTCCATTGCTGTCGCTCGCTCTGACCTCTCAGCAGGCGCGCAGTGATGACGTCACCGCGCTCCGCTGCAGAGCTGTCAGAACGCCGACAGTCACAGCGGGGACTATGATAAGAGAGGAAGCGCGCCGCTTACTCTCTCATCATTGCTCTCACTTGTATCGGCACCTGCGATGCCGATGCAATTGAAAGCACGATCCTCGGCGGGGGGCGGTGACAGCGCGGCCACCGGGGCACCCTGAGTAGCGGTGCGCCACTCCTGCCACTGCGAGTGGCCCCCCCCGGCAGCTCAGGGCCCCGGCATTTGACCGGGTTTGCCGGGTGCTGGCGCCGGCCCTGCCCATGCCATCACGTTGCCTCCACCATGTTTTACAGAGGATGTGGTGTGCCTTGGATCATGTGCCGTTCCCTTTCTTCTCCAAACTTTTTTCTTCCCATCATTCTGGTACAGGTTGATCTTTGTCTCATCTGTCCATAGAATACTTTTCCAGAACTGAGCTGGCTTCATGAGGTGTTTTTCAGCAAATTTAACTCTGGCCTGTCTATTTTTGGAATTGATGAATGGTTTGCATCTAGATGTGAACCCTTTGTATTTACTTTCATGGAGTCTTCTCTTTACTGTTGACTTAGAGACAGATACACCTACTTCACTGAGAGTGTTCTGGACTTCAGTTGATGTTGTGAACGGGTTCTTCTTCACCAAAGAAAGTATGCGGCGATCATCCACCACTGTTGTCATCCGTGGACGCCCAGGCCTTTTTGAGTTCCCAAGCTCACCAGTCAATTCCTTTTTTCTCAGAATGTACCCGACTGTTAATTTTGCTACTCCAAGCATGTCTGCTATCTCTCTGATGGATTTTTTCTTTTTTTTCAGCCTCAGGATGTTCTGCTTCACCTCAATTGAGAGTTCCTTAGACCGCATGTTGTCTGGTCACAGCAACAGCTTCCAAATGCAAAACCACACACCTGTAATCAACGCCAGACCTTTTAACTACTTCATTGATTACAGGTTAACGAGGGAGACGCCTTCAGAGTTAATTGCAGCCCTTAGAGTCCCTTGTCCAATTACTTTTGGTCCCTTGAAAAAGAGGAGGCTATGCATTACAGAGCTATGATTCCTAAACCCTTTCTCCGATTTGGATGTGAAAACTCTCATATTGCAGCTGGGAGTGTGCACTTTCAGCCCATATTATATATATAATTGTATTTCTGAACATGTTTTGTAAACAGCTAAAATAACAAAACTTGTGTCACTGTCCAAATATTTCTGGACCTAACTGTATACAGCTGTAAACAGCAGATTCAGTCACTTTGTTTTTCCCTCTGCTCTCTGCTGTAAGTAAAAAACATGGCCGCGCGCATTTAGATCTTGCTGCCAGACTTTGGCAGCAAGATTTCAGGGGTTAATGGCCGCAGGTGGAAGCGATTCCACCCGCTGCTAGCAGGCACACATGTCAGCTGTTGAAAACAGCTGATATGTGTGCCAACCACCGCCGCCTGCCTGCGGCAGGGGGCGGGGCTTAACGGGACACGATCCTTGACGGATAGATCCGTCCAAGGTCGTGAAGGGGTTAAAGTCAAAACATGTGGCCTCGGAGAAAGATCCAGTCAGGCTACTGAGAGGTAACTACTGGAGGACTGGAGCCTACCACTCACCCCGGCAGGCTTAGGGCGGCTTTGCACACTACGACATCGCAGGTGCGATGTCGGTGGGGTCAAATCGAAAGTGACGCACATCCGGCGTCACTTGCGATGTCGTAGTGTGTAAATCCTAGATGATACGATGAACGAGCGCAAAAGCGTTGTTATCGTATCATTGGTGCAGGCTCCGACTTTTCCATAATGCCGGTGCCGCGACAGGTACGATGTAGTTCCTCATTCCTGCGGCAGCACACATCGCTGTGTGTGAAGCCGCAGGAACGAGGAACATCTCCTTACCTGCCACCAGTGGCTATGTGGAAGGAAGGAGGTGGGTGGGATGTTTACATCCTGCTCATCTCCGCCCCTCCGCCGAAATTGGCCGCCTGCCGTGTGACGTCGCTGTGATGCCGCACGACCCGCCCCCTTAGGAAGGAGGTGGGTCGCCGGCCAGAGCGACGGTCGCAGGGCAGGTGAGTGCATGTGAAGCTGGCGTAGCGATAATTATCGCTACGCCAGCTATCACAAGCTATCGTACCTGCGACAGGGGCGGGGACTATCACGTGCGACATCACAGCATCGGCTTGCGATGTCGCAACGTGCAAAGCCCACCTTAGAGTCATCCGGCTAGAGCTTTTAGGGCCCAGAAGTTGATGAAGGTGTGCGGTATTAGGGAGAAAGAGGCTGAGATCTCAGAGTATTAAGGATAAGATCCAAAAGAGTGGAGGACAGAAAGAAGAGTAGTACCCACAGAGAGAGGAAGAAAGGCCATGTCTGTCATAATGATGTGAAGATTAAAAGTAAACAAAAATAGTTGACTAAGAGAACTCTGATGTTGCATGTCTTACTACATCAAGGATCGGCAGCAGGGGTGACAGACACCGGTGTGAAGCAGCAAGTAAGTGTGGTGCACCCCACCTGGTCAGTTCTGCACAGAGATTCTTCTTGGCAAAGGACAGTGGCACCCATGCGACCAGGCACACTCCTATAAACACACAGAATCTTAGATCATCAAGACTGGCACTGAATGGAAGTGCTGGAGTCAGACACTCCTGATTCATGATGAGGCATAAGTCTCTTCATAAATCAGGAATGTCAGATGAGTGGTATTCACTAGGGATGTTCGAATACCCTATTATTCAATTCAATGAATATCTGACGAATACCTCGCCACTATTCGAGTATTCGCGAATATTCGACCCCCCCAATGTAAGTCTATGGGAAACCAGAATAATTTTACGTTGGACCTAACGGTGACCTGTGGTGACTGAGGAAAAGACTGAAATGGATGTGAAAAGGCTGAAACAGTATGGGCACAGTCTGTAGAAGGTGCCTTACTGCATTTCTGGTGTCTTTGAATAACGTGGTCAGAGCAGCACGTGGCGTTTACGTAGTCACAAGAACAGCTCTCAAACCAAAGTAAAAGGGGAAATTGCTAATAAACAGTTTCTAGTGCCTAATCACTGGAATAAAACTTTAAATCAAGCCCCGACCTCCCAAAAAAAACACATTAGAATATGTTCACACGTTTCGTTTTTTACATTTTTCCTTCTTTTTCGATTAGAAAGGGCTGTAACTTATAAATTATATTGGTGTCTGTCTCACACCTCCTTTTCTGGGACATATTTGACAGCACTTTAAAAAGTCAGCTACAATGTGCCCGTTGGGATGTTGACCTTGTCCTCCTCCACCAGCACCACCGGCTCCAGTGGCCCTCTACTCAAATGTAAGAAGGGCCACTGGCTGTCCTCAAATCTCAGACTTCTGAGGGCTCTCAGGTGGGCCCTGTAACATAGATTGGGGAGGGATGGCAGTCATTTGAGGTTTTCTGCGTCCCCTATATCATTAGTGTGAAAGTTGGAATATGTACTCCATAACACTTTATAGTGCTATTGCCAATGTGGCCATTTGGGTGTTAGCCTTGCCCTCCTCCTCCTCCTCCACATACACCAATGTGATGCCGTGGCCTATCAGGTCGTCACAGGGTATTGTGCAATCTGCCCTTCAGTGCAATATCCATCTCCTCCTTGGTTACGGGTCCCTCACCTTTGGTGTTGCCAAGAACAGGCTAATCAAAATCCTAGGAACACTCTGCATCTCACCCACCAAACAAACCAGTGGACAGCCTGAGTGGAATAGGGTTGCCCACTTTGGGTGTTGGTAAAGGGGGGTCAGGAGTGTGAGGAGTCAGTTAGTTGTGGAGTGACTCTCGAGAGGAGAGGTCAGGAACTGGGCTCCGTGAACTACTAGGTGGCAGTCGTTGGTCTGGGCCTGGTAGGAGCTGGACCCCAGTCGCAGGAGGACAGCCGGCGGCCTTGTGCCATCACCGGGCAGGGGCCAGGGCACGACGGGGTACGTGGACCCTAGGTCAGGAAGTAGCTGCAGGCGTCCTGACAATTTACCCGACGAGGATGGAGCCTTCAAGATCCATTCTCCACCCACTCCAAAATCGGGGTACTAGAACAACGAGGGGGATAGGACTTTCCCACTACATGGTCCAGAAAATGCCAAGCGTGAACCCTGAGAGCAAGCTCACCCAGTTAGCCATACTGGGGCGCGGGACCCGATTAGTTTCAGGCTAAAGGGACCAACTAGAAGACAAGGTGCCATGGGAAAAAGGTCACAGACTAGCAGGCAACACCAACGGGCACAGGACCCAGCGGCAGTGGTGTCCAGAACTTTGGCTTACTACATTTGTCGGTGTCAGTGTTATTGGACTGAGTGAGTACGCAAGTGACCCTTACCGTCCCAACGGCACCTCCCCGTCACTTTCACCGAGTCCCGGGGCATCCCCCCTACCCGTGGAGGGGTTAAACACCTAGCTGCCCACACCATCGCCACCGGGTACTCCCAATCGCAGTGGTGGTACTCCACCTTACCACGCACCACAGGTGGCGTCACGAACTTTGCACATCATCCCCTGTACATAACCCCCCTTGGTTTGGGGAGCTGTACGACCCCCGGGTCCGGAGCCTTCTCAAGCCACCGCGGATCCGGATCCGAGCAGCCCGGCTGCTCGCACGGGGGCGACACACCAACACCATCGGCTCCAGTAGCCCTCTATTCAAATTCTATTCAAATGATTCTGTAATGTACACTGGGACATCGAAGGTGATATTGTTGATGATGATTGGATCTGACCAAAAGAAGGTTGGGAGCAGGAGACATCATTGCCTGCTTCCTAGACCACAGTTTATGAAGCATGGCACCGTGGAAGTGGCAGTTGTTTCACTCTGGAACTCAGGCTTTATTCCACTAGCTAACACTGAGGATTTTAAAAAAAATCAGTTTCTCCAGGGGTGAATGGTTCAAACACCATGGAGCACAGCATCAGAAGGTATATACAATAGCTCTCAACAGCTCTTTCTTAAAAAATTGGTAGAATTTGCAACAGGGCATAACATGCCAAGGAGTTTAATAAATTCAGTTCCCCTAGAGTGTGATGGTTCAGACACCATGTAGCAAAGCATCACAAGGTACTCCCAACAGCTCCCAATAGCTTTTTTTTAAAAAAAATTGGTAGGATTTGCAACAGCGCATAACATGCCAAGGAGTTTAATAAATTCAGTTCCCCCAGGGGGGAATGGTTCAAGCACCATGGAGCACTGCATTAGTAGGTACTCCCAACAGCTTTTTTAAAAAAAAATTGGTAGGATTTGCAACAGGGCGTAACATGCCAAGGAGTTTAATAAATTCAGTTTCTAACACTGCCAAAATGTCGAGGAAAGCCTCTGTTCCCACAAGCTGATATGGCAACATCTCAAGGGATATCAATCGTGCAATGTGTGCAGTTATGGTTTCTGCCCTTGGGTGCGTAACGGGGTATTTTCGCTTCTTTTCAAAGGTCTGTGGTATGGACAACTGAACGGAACGCTGGGACACCGAAGCGGATGTGGTCGTTGATGATTGAGTTTGGCCAACATCAGGTTGTGAGAAGGAGGCATCAGCGCCACCTTCTTGCACACCAGTTTGGGAAGCAGCCAAGGGGAAGTGGCAGTTGTTTCACTGTGGAACTCAGGCTTTATTCCACTAGCTAACACCGAGGATTTCAAAAAATTCAGTTTCCCCAGGGGATAATGGTTCAGACACCAGGGAGCACTGCATCAGTAGGTACTCCCAACAGCTTTTTTTTAAAAAAAATTGGTAGGATTTGCAACAGGGCATAACATGCCAAGATGTTTAATAAATTCAGTTTCCCTAGGGTGTAGTGGTTCAGAGACCATGTAGCAAAGCATCATAAGGTACTCCCAACAGCTCCCAACAGCTTATTTTAAAAAAAATTGGTAGGATAAGCAATAGGGCATAACATGCCAAGGAGCTAAAAAAAAATGTGATTTTGCAGGGTGTAACACACCGTGGAGCACAGCATCAATAAAGGACACAATAGAGACTGCCTGACCAATTGTTCTAGACAGTGTAGCCTCGACAGTGCTTGTGCCAGTGCATAATGTACCTTTGTACCTTCATTGAAAAATATTGCCCTGGATGATTGGGCCAAACAATTATATCGCAGAAGCATAACAAATTAGATTAGTCATGCGGTCTCATTAGATGATAGAAGACAAAATAGTCTTGAATGAGAAACAATGGAATTTATTTGAACTTAAGAAATCCAAATTTTGGGGCTACACTTATTATTGGGTATTGTTAACAGGTGGCCTAAGATACTCTGGGGCAATCCATCTATGGTTCATTTTGATCATCGTCAAACTGTCTGCACTTTCCGTGGATAGTTGTGTGCGACTGTTATTATTGACCCCGCTGAGCTGAAAACACATTCAGACAACACACTCGCAGCAGGGCAAGTTAGCACTTCCAAAGCGTATAAGGCGAGGTCTATCCAAGTGTTGAGCTTGGAAACCCAAAAGTTAAAGGGAACAGTAGACTCGGAAAGCACGCTGATACGGTCACCTACATAGTCCTTCACCATCTTACTTAACTGTTCCCTCCTTGTCATAGTTCTCCCAACCGTTATCTGATTCGCAGTTGATGGTTTGTGGAAAATGGACCAGTTTTGGCACATTAGTCCCCCGCCTGTGTTGCTCCTGCTATGCGAAGCCTTCTCTTGTAATTCTGTTGCATGAGATGAAACGCTACCTCTGATGCCAGCATGATCTGAGGGTAATCGTTTCATCAACTGCTCCACTACAGCCCTCTTGAATGTTTCCGTAGTACAATCCTTATTTGCCTCCACAAGTAGCGAAGCAAATTTGTCTTTGTAGCGTGGGTCAAGAAGGGTACATAACCAGTATTTGTTGTCTGCCAAAAAGCGGACTAGCCAACAGTCATGAGAAAGGCTGTGTGACATGAACTGTGCCATGTGTCCCATACTCCGAACTGGAAAACTTTGTGTGTCACTGCTAAGAATACATTCTGTCTCCCTAAACTTCCTCTCTTCCTCAAGTCTCTCTCTGCTCCTCCTGCTCCTCCTCAAGCCATCCAAGCTGGACAGCCCTGAAGCTTGGGTTGTCAATCCCTTGGTTTCCAACTTCAAAGCATTCCTGTTCTTCATCATCCTCCTCATCCTCATCCTCATGATGCTGAGCAAAGGTGGCCTGAGCTTGTTGGCTGAGGTTGTGTGGATTACTAGCAACCACTGTGAAGTCTGGATCTACAGACAACTCGGGTGCATGAACACTTTGGTCAGTCAGACCATTCAGAGAGTGTTTCAATAAACAAATCAGTGGAATGGTAATGCTGATAACAGCATCCTCACTGCTCACAATGTTGATACAGTAATCAAAATTCTCCAAGACCTGACATATGTCTGCAATCCACACCCACTCGACAATACTTATATCTGGCAGCTGCGTCTGACAGACATGTTCCAGCTGGAATTGGGATACTGCCCTCTGCTGCTCATGGATCTTGGCCAACATATGATAGGTTGAATTCCATCTCATAGGGAGGTCACATATTAGTCTGTGATGAGGCAAGTGTAAGCGCTGCTGCATCACTGCCAGGCCAGCAAAAGAGGGAGATGACTTCGGAAATGTGCACTAATACGTCGTACCTTGGTAAGTAGGTCTGGTATCCCAGGGTATTTCTTCAGAAAGTGATGAACTATTAAATTTACAACGTGGGCCATACAAGGAACGTGTACAAGCTTTCCAAGCTTTAAAGCCGCCACCAGATTACTACCATTATCGCACACTACCATCCCTGGATGGAGGTCCAAAGGCTCAAGCCACTCATCTGTTTGCTTAGTTATTACTTTCAAAAGCTCAAGTGCCGTGTGCGATTTGTCACCGATACAGATGAGCTTCAGTAGAGCGTGTTGACGCTTAGCCGAGGCAGTGCTGCAGAGATTCCAGCTAGAGAATGATGTTGATGGATGGACACCGGCGGATATTGAGGAGGATGCACAGGAAACAGATGAATAGTAGGAGGAGGAGGGAGTTGTTGCTGTGTAGGAGGCTACTGAAACTGTGAATGAAGTGGGCCCTGCTATTCTGGGTGTGGGAATTATATGGGATGTTGCCGACTCTTTAACAGCCGCCACCAGGTTCAACTGTGTCTCATCATCCTCCAACACTTCCACCTGATTGCCCAGCATGTCACGGCCATCAACATGGCTTTCTTCTGGCCTTGAGTGCTCAAAGATCTGTGCATTACTGCACACCACGGCCTCACCTGCGTTGGTGGTGTTGTGCGGTGAGAGGCAAGAAAGGTCAAAGGGTCCTGTAAACAGTTCCTCACAGTAATCTGCTTTGGTGTCATATGTCATATGTTTCCTTAGAATACTGATGTGAGGAAGGAGGACCAGGCTGAGGATTCGATGGGCCAGCCTCTGGGCTACTCAAGTCTGTCTATGTGGACCCTTGGGATTTGCTACTCGACAAGTAACTGGGGGAATTTTCTGCTAGCCAACTCGTTACCTGTTCGAGCTGTTCAGGGTGCAAGAGTGCTTTCACACGTGGACAAGAAAATTGGGATAGGAAGATGTCGTGGGCGGAGGAGACGTGCTCACCACGCTTCTGCTGCTGCTGCTCGGTGGCTTGAGCGGTGGACCGGACCCGGGGACTCGAGCAGCGCTCCTCACCCGTGAGTGAAAAGGGGGGTGGTTTGGGTTAGGGAGATTGTTCGTGATGCCACCTACGGGTCGTGGTGATGATGGCACCACCGCTGCTGGTGACGGGGATCCCGTGAGAGATGGTAGGGTGCAGCTAAGATGTTGTCCCCTCCGTTGGCAGGGGTTGGTGATCCCGGGGCCTGGTGGTGTAACGGGGAGGCCGGATGGCTGGGGTGCAGGGTTGCAGGGGCGGCGCGGTGCCGGACAGCACTGGTGTACTCACTCAGACAATCACTGACAAAGTCTCTAGTAAACCAAAACGGCCGGATGGACGGGTCCCGCAGCCGGCCGCAGTGTTGTTGTTGTGCTCTCCCCGGATGGCTGATGGTGGCTGTATTTCCCTGCACCTTTTAGAATGTTCTGACTTCTGTGGTTGCCCACCGGTAGTCCGCTCCCTGGCGTATAGGTGCCGTAGGAGCCCGTTTTGCCCGGAGGCGCTGGCCCTTGGATCTCTAGCCTGTGGCGGTGGCTGTATATCCTTTCTGAGTGGACGGTTGCCTTCAATCGGGACTTTAGTAGTTGAGAAACCCCTGTGGTTCCTGTCACATTCGGATTTGACTATTGACGGCGGCTCCAAGGATGGTCCGGGTCCGATGGTCCTGCCTGTGTGCTTAGCTTCACTCCATTCCCCGGTCCAGTACCGGCGGGCCGACGCCCGACCCCGAGCCTTACGGCTCTGCTGAGTTCCACTAACTCCTGCAGATAGCCACCACCGTCTGCCAACCTTGCTGTTAGTGTCTGGGCTCCAACCCAGACACCCAAGTGTTCACTCCTCTCACTTCCTACTCCAAAACTAAACTGTCACTTTTTCCGCCTCCAGGCCTGTGAACTCCTCGGTGGGTGGGGCCAACCGCCTGGCTCCGCCCCACCTGGTGTGGACATCAGACTCTGGAGGGAGGCAACAAGGGTTTTGTGTTTGGCTGCTGTAACTGCCTAGGGTGGGGGTGTGTGTGTTGGTATGTCTGTGACTACCTGGCTAGTCCAGGGCGTCACATTCCCCCTTGGTAAAATGCAGACCGTCCGCGGGCTGCCTGTCCATCACCGGTTTTATTTTTGTTCAAAAACTGTAAAAAATATAAATAACAAGTAATACAGTAAACATTGAAAACACAAGCATTTCTTTTCAGGTCACTTTAAACGTTGCACATATAAACATTTTTAATACTGACGGACGGATGTCTTCCGCTCTCCCACCCAAGCAACCTAGCCCTGATGCTGCCCCTAAGAAGTGGGCAGCACCCCTTGACCCCATCACCAAGCAGCTGGTTAACACCGCTGGGTGCCGACACCGTTTGTATAGCTGCAGACTAGCCAACGCAGAGATTCAGAGGACACACTGTGCACGGCCTGTGCTGAAGAGGAGGGAGTGGCCAGGCAGCAGAGATGCCAGGAGGAGACCAGCCAATCAGGAGAGGGGGCAGACGCGGGAAAATGAAATGATGAAAAGGAAAAGACTGCAGGAGTGAAGAAGGAGTAGAGACCACAAAAAAGAGAGAAAAGCAAACAGAGAGCAGAAAAACAGTGAGAAGCGGAGAACAGAAGGAATAGAAAGAAAAAGCAGAGGACAGGAAAAGCAGCCAGGAAGACTCACAGGAAGTGCAGCAGGGAGGCCTGAGCCACTATCATCATCTCTCACAGCACAGGAGCAGGTGAGTATTATAATGTACAAATGTCTGCCTGTAATACTACAGAAAAACTGCCCTGTGCTGTGCCATCACTGTGTGTGTGTGTGTTGCCCCTGTGCCATCACTGTGTGTATGTTGCCCCTGTGCTGTGCCATCACTGTGTGTGTGTTGCCCCTTTGCTGTGCCATCTGTGTGTGTGTGTGTGAGTGTGTGTGTATTATCCCTGTACTTTGCAGAGTTTTAATATAGATCCTAAGGCTATAAAGAGGGTCATAATCCTTACCATTAAATGGGGGACACAGATGTGAAAATGTATATTGTGTGTAGTGAGGGGCACGAAGAAGGACATCCCTACTTTAGGCCAAGTTCACATATTGCAGATTTTTAGGGATTTGCGGTGTGAATCCACTAGTCTTGGTGCAGTGGCCTTTGCTCAGTAACAGGACGGTGGTTATATTCAGACTCTATGTGGTGATATTTGGTCATGGTGTGGCGGCATTATTTTGCAATGTAATAATATTGCAAACCTTTATATGGTGGGTGTTGTTCAGTAACACTATGTAGTAGTATGTGTTATTTCTGTCTATAAGCCGCCCCCAATAATGCATGCCGGCCCCCAATAACATGTATCATGATTATTATGATAATGTTTTTTTGTTTGTTTGTTTTTTATCGGTGGGGGGGCCCCATTCAGACTTTTTCTATGGGGCCCCATGATTTCTATGTACGCCGCTGCCTCTCACATAGAGGTAATGTGACTGACATCAGCCGTTCCACGAACACACCCTAACTGACATCCTATTACCTCACACAAGCTTTGTTATACTGAGAATGTCATTTGTTGCCTATATTAACCAATCAGAGCTCAGATTAATTAACTGTAGCAAAATCGAATCTGAGCTGTGATTGGTTGCTATTGGCAGCCTGATAAATCCCCAGGCAACAGAAAGCCCTCCCCCTGACAGTATATAGTAGCTCACACATACACATAATAGACAGGTCATGTGACTGACAGCTGCCGTATTTCCTATATGGTACATTTGTTGTTCTTGTAGTTTGGCTGCTTATTAATAAGATTTTTATTTTTGAAGGATAATACCAGACTTGTGTGTGTTTTAGGGTGATTATGTGGTGAGGTTGGTGTATGTGTGGTGAGATGAGTGCTGAGGGTGGTATATGTGTTCAAGTACGTGGTAGTGTGTGGCGCACTTTGTGTGTGTTCATATCCGCGAGTGTGGTGAGTATCCCATCTCGGGGCCCCACCTTAGCAACTGTACGGCATATGCTCTTTGGCGCCATCGCTCTCATTCTTTAAGTCCCCCTTGTACACATCTGGCAGCTGTCAATTTGCCCCCAACACTTTTCATTTAACTTTTTCCCCATTCTGTAGATAGGGGCAAAATTGATTGGAAATTGGAACGTGCGGGGTTAAAATTTTGCCTCACAACATAGCCTATCACGCTCTCGGGGTCCAGACGTGTGAGTGTGCAAAATTTTGTGGCTGCAGCTGCGACAGGGCAGATACCAATCCCGGACACACACACACACACGCACACACACACACACACACACACACACACACAGCTTTATATATTAGATTAATTTTCTTTGGGGGCTCATGAGGTGGTAGGCACAAAAGGGTGCAAATATGGCACATGAAAACACCATAAATAGCTGTGATATAATGTGATAACTGTTCAGTGATGTTCTCACACTTAATAGAATGAATGGAAATTAATCCATTTTTGTATTTAGGTCCACTACATGTAAAGTCAAAGACAGGTGCAAGGCCCAGGTATAGAGTCCACATTGGGACCCAGACACCTCAAGCTAAAGCCCGCTTTAGACGCTGCAATATATCTTACAATGTGTCGGCGGGGTCACGTCGTAAGTGACGCACATCCGGCATCGTAAGGTACATTGCAGTGTGTGACAGGTACGTGCGATTGAACGGTAAAATGTTCATCCCATGCACATCGTTCATTTCTCTAGAATTGAACATCAGATTGTTCAACGTTCCCGGGGTAGCACACATCGCAGTCTGTCACACCCCGGGAACGATGAACAGATCTTACCTGCGTCCTGCGGCTCCCGGCCCACAATGCGGAAGGAAGGAGGTGGGCGGGATGTTTACGTCCCGCTCAGCTCCGCCCCTCCGCTTCTATTGGCCGGCTGCCGCGTAACGACGATGTGACGCCGAACGTCCCTCCCACTCCAGGAAGTGGACGTTCGCTGCCTACATCGAGGTCGTATGGAAGGTAAGTACGTGTGACGGGGGTTAATCGTTTGTGCGGCACGTTCAACAAATTGAACGTGCTGCACATACGATGGGGGCGTTGCAAATCGCATACGATATCATATGCGAAATTGCAACGTGTAAAGCAGGCTTAAGCCTCTGATTGGATTTATTAATTTCTTAAAGGGAATATGACAAAATGATTTTAACCCCACCCCCCCACACCCACACACACACACAAACAAAACTATTTATATGAGCATGTAGCTGTTTCAAAGACAAGTCGAGCAATACCTTTATATGGACAGTACATTCCTCCATTACTGAGAAATCAGGGTTTGAATGATATGCAAATAAGGCTGTAGATCAGAAGCCTCAATGACTCCAGCTCTATTTCCCAATCAGCACCGCCTCCTATTGCTTGATTGACCACTTTTTTGCTTGAAGTCACACAGCATAGAAGCTGTGAGTTAAGCAGGAGGAGGTGGCGCAGGGTCAGGAATAGAGCTGGAGTGACAGAGGCTTCAGATCTACAAAGTATAAAGGGGGCTTTACATGGTAGCGATATTGCTAGCAATTTCTAGCGATATCGAGTGTGTAAGTACCCGTCCCCGTCGCGCATGCGATTGTTTGTGATCGCTGCCGTAGCGAACATTATCGCTACAGCAGAGTCACACGTACTTACCTGGTCGGCGGCGGCGCTGTGACTGCCAAACAATCCCTCCTTCAAGGGGGAGGGACGTTTGGCATCACAGCGACGTCACCGCAACGTCACTAAGCAGCCGGCCAATCAAAGCGGAGGGGCGGAGATGTAACATCCCGCCCACCTCTTTCCTTACGCATTGTGGCCGGCGGCAGGTAAGGAGACGTTCCTCGCTCCTGCGGTGTCACACATAGCAGTGTGTGCTGCCGCATGAGCGATGAACAACATGGATAAACAACCCTTACCGATTTTTGAGTTTGGGACGACCTCCCCATGGTGAACGATTTTCACCATTTTTGAGGTCGCTTAAGGTCGCTGGTCAGTGTCACACGCTGCGATATCATTAATGACACCGGATGTGCGTCACTAACAACGTGACCCCGACGATAAAACATCAACGATATCGTAGCGTGTAAAGCCCCCTTAAGTCTTCAAACTCATTTGCATATCAAATGAAATGCTAATTTCTAAGTAATGGAGGAACAAACTAGCTAGTGTAAAGATGTTGCTGGATTTATCTTTGAAAGATACATGCACATATACAGTGCCTACAAGTAGTATTCAACCCCCTGCAGATTTAGGAGGTTTACACATTCGGAATTAACTTGGCATTGTGACATTTGGACTGTAGATCAGCCTGGAAGTGTGAAATGCACTGCAGCAAAAAAGAATGTTATTTCTTTTTTTATTTTTTTTTTTAAATTGTGAAAAGTTTATTCAGAGGGTCAGTTATTATTCAACCCCTCAAACCACAAGAATTCTGTTTGGTTCCCCTAAAGTATTAAGAAGTATTTCAGGCACAAAGAACAATGAGCTTCACATGTTTGGATTAATTATCTCTTTTTCCAGCCTTTTCTGACTAATTAAGACCCTCCCCAAACTTGTGAACAGCACTCATACTTGGTCAACATGGGAAAGACAAAGGAGCATTCCAAGGCCATCAGAGACAAGATCGTGGAGGGTCACAAGGCTGGCAAGGGGTACAAAACCCTTTCCAAGGAGTTGGGCCTACCTGTCTCCACTGTTGGGAGCATCATCCGGAAGTGGAAAGCTTATGGAACTACTGTTAGCCTTCCACGGCCTGGACAGCCTTTGAAAGTTTCCACCCGTGCCGAGGCCAGGCTTGTCCGAAGAGTCAAGGCTAACCCAAGGACAACAAGGATGGAGCTCCGGGAAGATCTCATGGCAGTGGGGACATTGGTTTCAGTCAATACCATAAGTAACGTACTCCACCGCAATGGTCTCCGTTCCAGACGAGCCCGTAAGGTACCTTTACTTTCAAAGCGTCATGTCAAGGCTACAGTTTGCTCATGATCACTTGGAGAACTCTGAGACAGACTGGTTCAAGGTTCTCTGGTCTGATGAGACCAAGATCGAGATCTTTGGTGCCAACCACACACGTGACGTTTGGAGACTGGATGTCACTGCATACGACCCCAAGAATACCATCCCTACAGTCAAGCATGGTTGTTGCAGCATCATGCTGTGGGGCTGTTTCTCAGCCAAGGGGCCTGGCCATCTGGTCCGCATCCATGGGAAGATGGATAGCACGGCCTACCTGGAGATTTTGGCCAAGAACCTCCGCTCCTCCATCAAGGATCTTAAGATGGGTCGTCATTTCATCTTCCAACAAGACAACGACCTAAAGCACACAGCCAAGAAAACCAAGGCCTGGTTCAAGAGGGAAAAAATCAAGGTGTTGCAGTGGCCTAGTCAGTCTCCTGACCTTAACCCAATTGAAAACTTGTGGAAGGAGCTCAAGATTAAAGTCCACATGAGACACCCAAAGAACCTAGATAACTTGGAGAAGATCTACATGGAGGAGTGGGCCAAGATAACTCCAGAGACCTGTGCCGGCCTGATCAGGTCTTATAAAAGACGATTATTAGCTGTAATTGCAAACAAGGGCTATTCCACAAAATATTAAACCTAGGGGTTGAATAATAATTGACCCACACTTTTATGTTGAAAATTTATTAAAATTTAACTGAGCAACATAACTTGTTGGTTTGTAAGATTTATGCATCTGTTAATAAATCCTGCTCTTGTTTGAAGTTTGCAGGCTCTAACTTATTTGCATCTTATCAAACCTGCTAAACCTGCAGGGGGTTGAATACTACTTGTAGGCACTGTATAGTTGGGGTTGTGAAATTCTCCTGACAGATTCCCTTTAGGTATTATCACATAGACGAGTCAGGAGCATATAGCGAATCAGAATAAGGTGCCATCTATCATTTTGTATTCTAAAACCATTCTTACTCATTGATTTAAAATCACAGTGATTTCAAAAAGAAATGGAGCTTTAGGCTGCGACCGCACTTTGCGTTTCCACCTGCGTTTTTGGTGCTTTTTAGGTGCGTTTTGAGAAGCACCTTTTTCATGTCAAAATGCATGCATTTTGATTTCACAGCAAAGTCTATGGAAAATGGTGATTTCTAGACCGCACTTTGCGTTTCTAAACGCTGCGTTTAATTTGCATATTTTGTGGCAAAAACCATGCGTTCAAAGAAGCAACATGTCAATTGTTTTTGCCATTTTGGGTGCGTTTTGCTAACATTGGAGTCAATGAGAAAAACCAAGTTTCATACAAATTCCTGCGTTTTACCTGCTTTTTCAGTGCAGAAAACATGTGCTTTGACCTGACAAAACGCATGCTTTTTGCACATTAAATTAATGATTTCATATGTCCCTTTACACACACATAATCCGACAATTAAAATAAAGAAAATGTTAAATTTAGTGCTTTTTATCTAAGAAATACAATATTACCGCTATAATTCCATTATATATTTCTATTTTCTTTGTAATTTCTGAACTTATGTATTTAATCCTTTTTTTTTTCACTTTTTTTAATATATTTGAATGTTTAACCTTTATTTAGCAGTGTCTAGATTTCCAAAACGCATCTTTCAAAACACAGGTGGAAAAGCATGTAAAAAGCGCTGAAAACGCATCCAAAACGCGGTAAATACGCATGTGTTTTCTGCGCTAAATTTCTGAAAAAGGCAATTTTGGTCAAATCAATTAAGCACAAAACGTGCGTTTAGAACTGCAAGTAGGTGAACGCAAAGTGCGGTCGCAGCCTTAATGTGCAGCTGCTCAGCCATAAGAAAGGTGCTAAGCAAAGCACAACTGGAATTCCCTTATCCAACTTATAAAACCCAAAGTAGATAAGAGTGCCGTCTCTGTGGTATATACACCGCTTTGTGTAGCCCTACTTGTGCCAGGGGCTGTAAGACTAAAGCGGGCTTTACACGCAACGACATCGCTGACGAGATGTCGTTGGGGTCATGGAATTCTTGACACAAATCTGGCCTCGTTAGCAACGTCATTGCGTGTGAAACGCAGGAACGACTGTTAACGATCAAAATTACTCACCTAATAATTGATCGTTGACACGTCGTTCTAATGTCGATTATCGTTGCCATTGTAGGATGCAGGTTGTTCGTCGTTCCTGCTGCAGCACACATCGCTATGTGTGACACCACAGGAACGAGGAACATTACCGTACCTGCGGCCGCCCGCAATGAAGAAGGAAGGAGGTGGGCGGGATGTTACGGCCGCTCATCTCCGCCCCTCCGCTTCTATTGGGCGGCCGCTTAGTGACGCCGCTGTGACGCCACAAGAACCGCCCCCTTAGAAAGGAGGCGGTTCGCCAGCAACAGCGACATCGCTAGGCAGGTAAGTATGTGTAACGGGTTCTAGCGATGTTGTGCGTCACGGGCAGCGATTTGCCCGTGACGCACAACCGACGGGGGCGGGTGCTTTCACCAGCGACATCGCTAGCGATGTCGCTGTGTGTAAAGTCCACTTAAGATCAATAAAGCCAACAACTTTTACTCAGTTGATACTATAAATACTGTGGGTCATTTATTAATTTGTATTAAGCTCCCCATACACATTAGACTAACATTAGCCACACGTCCAGCTGTCTGTGAGTTCAGCCGACTATTCAGTATGGGGGTCCTGAACAAATGATTGTCAGAGGAGTTAAAGAACCAGTGTGTCCAAATTGTCACTACCGATCGCTTTGTTCTCCCTGAGATAAGTTGATAACAGAGGAATCTGGCAGTAGCTCTCTCATGTATGGGGGAGAGGGGTAAGCTGCCAACCAACCATCATTTCGATCGACCACTACTTAAGGTGTTTTTATGGGCTTATGGATCTAGTTTGCATGGCTCTTTAAGGCTGCTTTCACACCTCCGGTTTTTCCTGTGCGGCACAATCCGGCACTTTGCAGGAAAAACGCAACTGTTTTTTTTGCTGCCGGTTGCGTTTTCCTGCATAGACTTTAATTAGTGCCACATTGTGCCGCATGGGCTTTCGTTCCATCCGGTTTTTGCCGCATGTGGCACATTTAGCTGATGCGGCGGCCGGATGGAACGTTGCCTGTCACGTTTTTTTGTGCGGCAAAAAAAAAAACGCATCGCACCGCATCCGGCCGATGCGGCGCATTTTTCAATGCATGCCTATGGACGCCGGATGCGGCGCGATGCGGCAAAAACCGCATCCGGCCGCCGCATGCGGTTTTTGCCACTGCGCATGCTCAGTAGCATGCCGCAAGCGACAAAAACCGGACGGGCCGCATTTAAAAAAGGTATGCAAAGGATGCGGCTTTTTCGCCGCATCCGTTGCATAGGTTTTAGAGCCGGACTGGCCGGCTCTGCACCTACCGGGTGTGTGAAAGCAGCCTAACACAATGCCTTTAGCCTGCCTGGTATCGGCACATATTGTACCTCTGTACACCATATGGAATTTGTGAAAAAAGTATGGCACGTCACAAATGGTGGCATGTTACATCAGAAAGGAAGTCTCACCTATAAACTAATACCTCTGTATCAGTTTGAAAAATCATATATGGCACTCCGCTGTGCAAACTGTGGTGACCAAGTAAGATTCCAATCCGTGTTCAATAATAGTAATAAAACTCAGCACTCATTGAGATATTTTTGCAGGTTTTGGGGATTTTAATTCATCATTGTAACAATCCGGAATCAACAGCATATATAACGTTTTGGTCTTTTATGAACCTTCATCAGATAAATGGCCCTACCTATAATGACATGGTCACAATTCACCTAGCGCATACTAGCCTCTATAGGCCACGACAATCCATAATATCCTCATCAGCTATCCATGAGCTTACATACGCATACTCCAACACATAATCTTCAGCCATCTGATGAAGGTCCATACAAGACCGCAACGTGTTATATGCTGTTGATTCCGGATTGTTAAATGATGAATTAAAATCCACACCACCTGCAAAAATATATAGGGTGCTGAGTTCTGTATCAGATTGAGTTAGTAGACAATATATAGAGGCAAATGGAGAACCTTTTGGTCGATAATACTGTGTGCTAGAATGAGTCATATTTAGGCCTAAGCCACACGGCGAGAAAATCGGTGCGAGTGGAGTGCGATAAAACATCGCATTCCACTCGGACCAATTCTAGCCTGTGTGTCAGCACACATGAGCGATTATTTTCTCAGCCCTAATCGGACCAAGAAAACAATCGCAGCATCCTGCGATTGTAATGCGAGACTCATTTCTCTCGCACCCATTCAAGTGTATGGGGCGAGAGAAAAATCACAGTGCACTCGCGGTACATCGGTGTACCGCGTGTGCAGAGCGAGAATGGCAATAGCCGACAACGGAGGAGAGAGGGAGATAAATTCCTCCCTCTCCTCCTCCGTGCCGGCCTGCCCCTCCGCAGCGCTGGCCCGCCCCTCCTGAGAGCCGGCCCGCTCCCCACAGCTGAGGTCCGCTCGCACAGTCGGACCGCAGTCGCAGGGATACTAGCATGACACTCGGCTCCTGCTGTGCTGCCAGCGTGAGCAGAGTGTCATGCGAGCATCGCACTAGTGCCCCGTGTGGCCCCGGCCTTAAAGTCAATATGGACTAGTGCATGGGTGGGTTATACATAGATCAGAGAATAGAGGGGGAAAGATACTCATCACATTATCTAGGTTAGAGGCTTAATAACAAATTACCAAGATATGGCAAAGGGGGAGGGGGAAGCTCACCAGGTTCTCTGCAAACCTCACCGATGCATGGACGTGGCTGGCCACCACATATAAGCGAGGAAGGAAGGAAATCCAGCATCAGGTTCTTTCTTAAAAGTGGTGTCCAAATTTATTTATAAAATCATACGCGCAAAAAATTTAAAAACATAAGTCCCATGATTCGGGCCAACGCAGGGCCCACGCATTATGTGTTTCGGATTGTTCCTTAGTCATAGGTCATATGTAGACCTGCTGTCCACATGTGAATAGTGCCAAGTGAGCAATTTTTCTTTTTTCATTATATCAACTCTTGCATTGGCCCATTTTCCTTTTTTGTTAATTTTAAAATATAAAAGATGAAAATATTTTTTTTTTCCCCCTGAAATACAAAGTAAATGTGTCATCTGTAACTTTATGCCTTTTAGAGATCACTTCATCGTCAACTTGCTCAACTGTTCACAATAACAGTAATTTTGACCAGGGGTGCCCAAACTTTTACATGTACATGTAATCTCTATCAGATTACAATTTTGGATCATCTTCCCTTAGAATTTTGTGTTGTGCTGTTCATCTGTTTCTACTCTTAGAAATTTTTGAATAAATTGACATTACGAGCATTGCCAGTCTCCTTGTCAAAGCAGTGTGTCCCCTTAGTATAATACTGATTGTACTGATTGGACAGTGCAGGTCTGCATTCTCACGTCCGTGTTTTATGATCAATATACAGATCACAATGTCTGGACCCAAATTAACAGTCATAAGGCCACTTTACACGCTGCGATATCGTGACCGATATTGCTAGCGTGGGTACCCGCCCCCATCGGTTGTGCGACATGGGGAAATCGCTTCCCGTGGCGCACAACATCGCCCAGACCCGTCACAAGTACTTACCTGCTCGGCGACGTCGCTGTGACCGGCGAACCGCCTCCTTTCTAAGGGGGCGGTTCGCTCGGCGTCACAGCGACGTCACTAAGCGGCCTCCCAATCAAAGCGGAGGGGCGGAGATGAGTGGGACGAACATCCTGCCCACCTTCTTCCTTCCTCATTGCTGGCGTGTGGCAGGTAAGAAGAGGTTCCTCGTTCCTACGGCGTCAAACGTAGCGATGTGTGCTGCCGCAGGAACGAGGAACAACTTCGCCCAAGCGACAGCAGCGATAATTGGGAGAGGACCCCCATGTCAACGAGAAGCGATTTTGGACGTTTTTGCAACGATCCAAAATCGCTCCTAGGAGTCACACACAACGAGATCGCTACAGCGGCCGGATGTGCATCACAAAATCCGTGACCCCAACGAGATCGCTTTAGCGAAATTGTAGCGTGTAAAGCCCGCTTTAGGCTATGTGCGCACTAGAAAAGTGATTTTTCTCAACAAAATTTCTTGAGAAACTTCTGGGAGTTGAAGATTACCGCACCTGCGGTAAAAAAACGCACCAAAACCGCGGGAAAAATGCATGCGTTTTTGCCACGGTTTTGCTGCGGTTTTTCCGCAGATTGGTCCCTGTGGTTCTTTATAAATAAAGCATTTTGAAAAAGAGAAAAAAAAAAGAAAAAAGGTCATTTCCTTCTGATATAGATAGAGAAATAGATAGATAATTGATAGATAGATAGATAGGAGATAAATAGATAGATAGATGGATAGAGGGATAAATAGATAGATGCATAGAGGGATAGATAGATAATAGATGGATAGATAGATGGATAATATATAGATGGATAGATGGATAGATAGATAGGAGATAGCTAGATAATAGATGGATAGAGGGATAGATAGATAATGGATAGATAGATAAATAAATAGATAATGGATAGATAGATAAATAAATAGATAATGGATAGATAGATAAATAAATAGATAATGGATAGATAGATAGATAGATAGATAGAGGGATAGATAGAGGACAGATCAATCAATAGATAGAGTCCCTGTGAACACACACAGCATTTCTCATGGTCGGTAGTGTGTTCACATTACCGGCCGTGGGAAATGACCTGTTGGAAATCCTGTAAAAGTTGCATTTGGCTACTTACCTCTGCAGGCTCGTTACGAGGCTGCATTCAGTACACTGTCAGTCGCGGCTGGATGCAAGCATCGTGGGACCTCCGTGGATTACGCCGGAGCTGTGTGTTTGGGGGGTTAATAAAGGGGTGAAAGAGGGGGCTTTTTGTCTTTTATTTAAAATAAAGGATTTTTCGGTGTGTGTTTATTCACTTTACTTACAGGTTAATCATGAAAGCTGTCTCAGGCCTGAAACACACATCCGTGAAACACGTGCGTGTTTGGTCCGTTTCCGTATATACCGGAGACACGGCCAAACGTGCACCAATGTTATTTAATGTTTGAGGACACATGTGCGTTTTTCATTAAGGTCCGTGGGTCTGTGTGCGTGCTACGTTTGTGTCTCCGTTTTGCACAGAACCATGTCCGTTTTCAGCACGCAACACGCAGCACGGACCCAATGAAAGTCAATGGGTCTGTGCGCACGTCCGAGTGACACGGACGCATCTCTGTTTGCTCCCTGTACGTTTTGTGCTTTTTTCATGTGATGTCGGTCTTTTTTCTTTTTCTGTTTCGTTCTCTCCCTCAGTCCGTCGGTCGGTCTCTCTCTATGTCTGTCGGTCGGTCTCTCTGTCTTATCCGTCCCTCTTGCTGTCTATCGGCCGGTTCCCCCCCTCTCTCATACTTACAGTTCCCCGATCTCCGGCGCGGCGCTGCACTGCTGTTCTCTAAACTGCGGCGGCTTTTCCTGGTATTCTCAGGATGGGGAGCCCCACGTTATGGGGAGCCCCCCAGCCTAACAATATCAGTCAGCAGCCGCCCAGAATGGCCGCATACATTAGATGCGACTGTTCTGGGACAGTACCCGGTTCTTCCCGATTTGCCCTGGTGCGTTGGCAAATCGGGGTGATAAGGAGTTATTGGCAGCCCATAGCTGCCACTAAATCCTAGATTAATCATGTCAGGCGTCTCCCCGAGAAACCTTCCATGATTGATCTGTAAATTACAGTAAATAAACATACACAACTGAAATATCCTTTATTAGAAATAACAAACACAAACACATTCCCTGGTTCAACAATTTAATCAGCCCCAAAAAGCCCTCCATGTCCGGCGTACTCCAAGATGGTCCAGCATCGCATCCAGCTCTGCTGCATGAAGGTGACCAGAGCAGCAGAAGATACATCCGCTCCTGTCACCTCCACGCAGCAAATGAAGAGAGCCGCGTGATCAGCTGTGCTGTCACTGAAGTTACCTGGATCCAGCGGTGGATGCAGCGGTGGCCGCGGGTAACCTCAGTGGCAGCTCAGCTGATCACGCTACTCACCTCAGTTGCTGCGTGGAGCTGACCGGAGCGGCGGTGAGTAGCGCGATCAGCTGAGCTGTCACTGAGGTTACCCGCGGCCACCGCTGCATCCACCGCTGGATCCAGGTAACCTCAGTGACAGCACAGCTGATCACGCGTCTGTCTTCATTTGCTGCGTGGAGGTGACAGGAGCGGCGGTTTCTTCTGCTGCTCTGGTCACCTCCATGCAGCAGAGCTGGAAGCGACGCTGGACCATCCTTGATTACGCCGGACATGGAGGGCTTTTTGGGGCTGATTAAATTGGTGAACCAGGGAATGTGTTTGTGTTTGTTATTTCTAATAAAGGATTTTTCAGTTGTGTGTGTTTATTTACTGTAATTTACAGATCAATCATGGAAGGTATCTCGGGGAGACGCCTGACATGATTAATCTAGGATTTAGTGGCAGCTATGGGCTGCCAATAACTCCCTATTACCCCGATTTGCCAACGCACCAGGGCAAATCGGGAAGAGCCGGGTACTGTCCCAGAACAGTCGCATCTAATGTATGCGGCCATTCTGGGCGGCTGCTGACTGATATTGTTAGGCTGGGGGGCTCCCCATAACATGGGGCTCCCCATCCTGAGAATACCAGCCTTCAGCCGTATGGCTTTATCTGGCTGGTATTAAAATTGGGGGGACCGCACGCCGTTTTTTTAAATTATTTATTTATTTATTTATATACTCCATAGTGACACGCCCACCGGCTGCTGTGATTGGGTGCAGTGAGACACCTGTCACTCAGCGTGTGGGCGTGTCTCACTGCAACCAATCATAGGCGCTGGTGGGCGGGGAAAGCAGGGAATACGAGATTGTTTAATGAGCGGCCGGATTTTTCAAATTAGAAAAAGCCGCCGGAGCAGTGTGAACGCCGTGCAGCGCCGGTGATCGGGGAGCGGTAAGTATGAGAGGGGGGGGACACTTCAGTCACTCGGGGGATTAGTGGTGACCGGTGAATCCTTCACAGGTGACCGCTAATCAGTACACGGCACACAGACTGAGCCGCGGCATGAC
The DNA here is from genome assembly GCF_048569485.1 of Anomaloglossus baeobatrachus. Lineage (NCBI taxonomy): Eukaryota > Metazoa > Chordata > Amphibia > Anura > Aromobatidae > Anomaloglossus > Anomaloglossus baeobatrachus. Next base: position 326,823 of record NW_027443940.1, on the reverse strand, counting down.
AATGAAGTCGGGTGAACTTCACCCGAGTTCATTCTCATCGCGCTACTCTGTCTGCTGTCTGCCGACATGTAGTAAACGACATTTTGCATCACACACGGACATTCCACACGGACAACACAAACACATGTCAGTTAAGTTTCACACGCACACACGGACATTTCACACGCACATACGGCTAGCATACGGGATACATACGCAGGCCACACATACCATAAAAACAGACCTAAAAAACGGAAAACGGACCCGAAAAACGGCCCGTTTTACACGGACGTGGTTTTAACGGATGTGTGTTTTCGGCCTCATAGACGCTGCCATGATTAAACTCGGACTTAAATGGCAGCAATCCGCTGCCATTTAACTCATTATTACCCTAATTGCCTCCGCATCACGGCAATCTGGAAGAGCCGGGAAACTCCGGGACTGCCGCATAATGGATGCGACAGTCTCGGGGCAGCTGCGGGCTGATATTCTCTGCTGCGGGAGGGAGGAGGCATTAACCCTGGCCCTCGCCCTCCTCAGCCTGTGAATACCGGGCCGCCACTGCGTGTTTACCACGGCTGGACGGTAAAAATACAGCGGAGCACACGCTTTTTTTTTTATATGTCCGTTTGATTTGTATGTGTATTCTATATGTCTGTGTCTGTGTGTGAGTGTGATGTGCGTGTATTCTATGTCTGTGATGTGTGTGTGTGTTTACTCTCTGCTCCGCTTCCTCTTCCTGTCATAATGACATCACTTCCCTGCAAAACGCAGGGTAGTGATGAACATTACCGCAGGTAAATCGCGGCTATACCGAGGGTATACTGCACATCATTTGCTACCTGCGGAATACCCGCGGTATTTCGCGATTACATTACAGTGAATGGAGTGAAATACCGGGGGTATACCGCAGGTACCTGCGGAAAAGAAGTGACAGGCACATTTTCTCAAGAAATTTTCTCAAGAAATTCTGCAGAAAGAATTTTCTTGAGAAAAAAACGCAGTGTGCACACAGCTATTTTTTTTCCCACAGGTTTTGCTGGGAAATGTCTGCAGAAAGATTACAAACATTTCTCAAGAAATTTCTGCAGCAAAACCGCAGGTAAAACCGCAGGTAAAAACGCAATGTGCGCACAGGGCCTTATATATGCCCTTTGAGGCTCTTGGTTCAGGTGAGAAAACTCGCAGTAGGTCCAGACATATTTGTCCATGCACAGACTTTAAATACAGCCTCAGGCGTTGTTCACACTGTCGTACTTGTTGCCCAAGTGCTGTTCGTGTAAAAAACTAACATCACACAGAAAGCACTCTGACCAATGTTACTTAATTAAAGGGAACCTGTCAGGTGCAATATGCACCCAGAACCACAAACAGTTCTGGGTGCTTATTTCTAATCCCTGCCTAGGTCCCTGTATCTAGTAGCATAAATAAAGAGATCTTTAGAAAAAGTATTTCTATAGATCTTTTACCGTATGCTAATGAGCGAGAGGACTAGTCCCCTGGGCGTTAGTTCCCCTGGCTAGTCGGTTCCATTAGCATGTTAGTGCGCCCTTGTGGGTGTGCTCAGGGCCGCCACTAGGAATTTCAGGGCCCCATACTGGCAAAATTATGGGGCCCCCTTGAGACTCCACCCAGGCTCCACCCCAGCTCCGCCTCCACCCCGCAAACCTTCCCCAGTCCAACACCACTTTTGGAAAAGCATATATGCATGTGTGTTTAATATATATATATATATATATATATATATATATATATATATATATATTATGCACACACACACACACACCCACACACACACAGTCATGGCCAAAAGTCTTAGTACCCTTGAAGTTGTTCCAGAAAATGAAGTATTTCCCTCAGAAAAGTAATAATACACCTTTTCTACACTAATAACACAACACAGGTCACTGCCTATAATAGGACACTCCAAACATTAGTTATTATGCACATGGGAGGAAAATACCATTTTTTTACCCCCCTTCCAAACAGGAGTACACACAAATCCAAAATAATCAATTATATTTTTATTAGTATCAAAAAATTGTAAACAACCAACACCACATAATTATAAAAAATAGTTGCAGCACTCAATTAATAATCTGGACAGCGCAGCATACAATTGCACATGAAAAAAATACATAAAGTGACTACGTGCTAAGATTTTATAAAAATACAAATAACAGGGACTAAATTTATCATGAACGTAGTATGTTCAGGGCTATAAAGAATACAAGTACACATTGCACATAGCACCCTCAATACACAATATTACAAATTCATGTCCTCCATGATCATTGATGAAAAAAATAGCACCATCTAGCCAATGAATGTAACAACCAGGTCGCTGTTTGGAGCTCTGCTGCAGTACAATATCCCCTTTAGTACATGGAGCCGACTTACTGAATGCCCGCGGTCATGCAGCATTCGGCTCACCGATTACAACAATATATTCAAGACCGGCAGAGAGAGCTACAAACAACATATATTACCTGGGTAAATAGTGCAATGTGGCCGCTGACGTCCGATTCCCCGACGTACGTTTCGCCGCCTGGCTTCTACAATGCACCTTCTACACCGTCCCTCTACATAACACCATGATACACCAACTACACTGCCTCTTTCCGTAATACATCCTCTACTCTGCCCCCCTCTGTCACACTCTGCCCCCCTCTGTCACACTCTGCCCCCCTCCGTCACACTCTGCCCCCCTCCGTCACACTCTGCCCCCCTCTGTCACACTCTGCCCCCCTCTGTCATACTTAGCACCTCTCGTCACACTCTGCCCCTCACAGTCTGCCCCTCTCTTGTCATACTGAGCCCATCACATTCTGCCCCTCTCTTGTCACACTCAGCACCCCCCATGTCCTCCTCTTCACTCATTACCTGTCATCATGTGCCCTCATCTGCTACAGCTACTCTTGAGTAGCTGTAGCAGATGAGGGCACATGACGACAGGTAATGAGTATCTTCTGGCTCCTCCCACGTGGGGGTGACATTGCATGACGTCATCGCAGGTCCTGCACGAGAGCATTTTAGAGCTTCCCTGCCTCTGTAGCACTCAGGTATTAACCCCCTCTCCCCTCACCCTGGAAAAAAACGCCGGATTTGCTAGATGACAAAAGGAAATGACAGTTTAAAACAAAAAACAAACTGTTTTAACATGGCCCTGGGAGGCAGCAGCTCGGGGCAACCTCCCCCCCGGTAGGTAAGCTACTGCTACACCCCCAGTATTAGTCACCAGTAATCCCCCCCCTCATCTCATTGTCCCCTCCCCAGGTTATTTATCACCACTCACCTCCCCCTCCTCAGGCACCTCCGTACGCTTCTCCTCTTGTACGGGTCCTGGCTGCGTCAATGCTGTTCTCCTAGGGGCCCCTCAGCTTCTTCTCTCCGTGAAGGCCCCCGCTATGCAGGAACTTTTGAAATGACACAGGCGTGCGCAGTGCTGAAGTCATCAGGGTGCGCCACGTGTGTCACAGAGAAAGTGCCGGGCAGGGAACAGAGGAGAGATTCCTGCGTTCTGATGCCTGCACTGACTGTGCGGAGCTGCAAGATCGCTCCTTGCCCGGCACGCAGCGTGTAATGAGGGCTATCTGACCAGGGCCCCTCGGAGCCTGGAGCTCCGGACAACAGGTTAGATTGCCCTCATCACTGACCGGTGAGCAAGGGCCCCAGCATGACAGAAATAACCGGCTCCCACTACGGGGCCGCAAACGCAGCCCCCGGGCAGTCTTTCACACTGACGCATCAGGCAGCCCGACAGCGCCCCCCTCACAGTTGCACCCGAGACAGATGCACTGCCAGCGCCCCCTCTAGATACCGAGTATGCAGCTGCATACCCGGTATATCCAGCACACGTGGCTAATTTGCATGCGATGCAAATTAGCCACGTGTATAGCTGCAAAAGCAACACTGCCGGGGTCCTCTGTTGCGGCTGTGACTGGTTGGGGGCGGTGAAGGGGGTGGGGTCCGGCTGGCCAGGGGCTTAATAAAGCTATGTAACTGTCCCTGGCTCAGCCGGGCCCCCCCTCTTCACCGGGCCCCCTACACCAGTCTCAATAGTAATGCCCTGATGGCGGCCCTGGGTGTGCTATCATCCTAATGAATGTGCAGCGTCAGAGGATGATCTCACTCACCTCTGACGCTGGATTTCGGCTCAGTGCGCATGACTCTGGAGTTTCGGTCATGCACACTACTTCAGTTTGAAGCCAGGACACGTACACTCGGCTTCATAGTGCGCATGACCATGCACACTGAGCCAAAATCCAGCGTCGGACACGATGGCGGCGGAGAGGTGAGTGAGATAATCCTCTGACGCTGCACATTCATTAGCACGTTAGCACTCCCACAGGGGTGTACTAAAATGCTAAGGGAGCTGACTAACCAGGGGATATAACGCCCAGGGGACAAATCCCCACGCTCATTAGTATACAGTAAAAGATCTTTAGAAATACTTTTTCTAAAGATCTCTTTATCTAGTGTATACAGGGATGGTTAGGCAGGGATTAGCAATATACACCCAGAAGTGCTCATGGTTCAGATGACCATTTTTTTATGTACCACCTCGCGTTCGGCTGCAGCCGAGCCGCTCGGATCCAGGCTCGTTGGTGGGTGGCTCGAGCGCCTCAGGACCCTCGGTCACTTCGCTCTGAAAGGGTGCTGGCGCTACTTAGGGGGGTGGTAGGTAGGTGTACGGCCGTAGCCGTGTTTAAGTTTGTGACGCCACCCACGGGTTGTGGTGAAGGTAGACACCACCGCTGCAGTTACGGGGCACCCGGGGGAGATGGTTATGCAGCAAGATGTTAACCCCTCCGTGGGCAGGGATGATGGCCCCGGCACCCGTTGGGTGGAAGTAGCTGGGCGGTGCGCGGCCGGATGACACTGTTGTTGACACACAGAAGTCTCTGATAAACAAAGTTGATGGTGGTCGGTCCCCGCAGCCGGCTGCGTCTGGTCCCCCACACCACCCGTTCGGTGGTCTTTGCCTTTCTCCTGCACCGTGTAGTGTATTTGGGCTGCCTGCGCTTCAGTGACGGGAGTCCGCTCCCCGGCGTTGTGTATGTCGGGAGAGCCCTTTTGCCCGCAGGCGCTGGCCCGTGGGATCTCTCTGCCTGTGCGATATCTTTCTATCCCCCTCGGTGGGCTGTTGTCTTCAGTCGGGACTTGGGTGGGAAAGGACCTAAAGTCCAGACCGCATTCAGTTGATTAACTCAGTCTAGTGGCTTCTGGACCTCGTTTCAGGGTCTGAGTACCCCCCTGTGTGCTCCGGTTTCCGAGTCGGTTCCCCGAGTCGGTACCGGCGGGCCACTACCCTGTCCCAGTCCACCACGGTTCCACCGAGCCGTCTTCCTGGCTCCTGCAGGCTAGGCCACCGTCTGCCTCCTAGCCAAAGGTGCCCGGGCTCCGACCCCGGCACCTGTCAAACTGTCACAGGCCTGTCCTACAGGCCTGGGCACGCAGAAAAAGGTAACAGTCTGAGACAGAATAGTACTTGAATTTCAGTTTGCTTGTTTTTATTGATGCAAAGGATCCAAAAATAATAATTCTAACGTTTCGGCCTTCACATACAGGCCTTCGTCAGAGAAAGTCTATGATATAAATATACAGAAAGAAAAATTGAATTAGTTGTTATACAAACAAAATAATGTTCATACCATACATGTTCAGTATAAGAATGTACCATTAAGGGAAAAAAAAGGACAAAACAATATCAACAAGCTTTTTGATACTGATAGTTAATCTATGACGAAAAAGAGAATCAACATAATGTATCATAATGGTCTGTCTTTGAAATAGTGTCCTCTGGAGGTAACGGTAACAATGACCGCTGTACAGGAAAACTCTGCCACCACACACGCACATGGACCAGCTGTTGCCGCCGCCGACGCATGCGCCAATGAGCTCATAGGGTTCTTCCGAGCATGGGCGGCGTGCGTGCCACGGTCTGGCCCTGCGTTCCACAGGCAGGATTTCCTGATAGAGCGGACCCACCTGGGTCATTAGGCATCATTAAAAGGCGCACTCCTCACTTCCACATGCATCATAGGAATTCACACGGGGACCGGCCACCACATAGGATTTTCTCCACTCCAAGGTACAGACTGCTCACTTTCTTTCTCCTCTGGTTGCGACTTTGTGCAGATTTCATACCTATCTCTTACTATGATCTCTATAATTTTCCCTTTAGGAGTCCGATTGATCCCCCTTATATCATTATCTTTTGATGCATCAATACCTAGCCTTATTATCTAACAAGACAAAGGTTCGTGTTATGACATATTATGTCCTATCCATATTTCAGTGTAACTTTATCCATGGAGGCATATACTTATTTAGACATTCTCTTTTGTATCTGCAGACCATACCATTAGGTATTTCACACCCTTAGGGTGTCTGCCCAGACCGAGACTTATTACATAGTATTTCTACCGTTTGGTACGTGCCAATTTTCCAACTTTACACTTATTTCCTTCATAAATGTTATACTAACAGATTGATCAATTTTCATATCTATTGATTATACAGGCTATCAGACCTGATACACGTTGCCTTTGATGGTAAGGGTACTCCCCGCACCAGCAGTTTTATCTGCACCATATACACGGCAACTGGGTATGTACACCTTGACTTGATTAAATCTATGGACATATTCCCTCACAGTATTGCGTACCTCAGATATCATGACTAAACAGTAGTTTCCCCCTTTTCCCCTTTCACAGTACCTTACAGTGGATTCCACTTCTTTAACATTACTCTTGCATCACCTGTTTGCTATTAGTTATACCATTGATGTCAACAAAGGTATTCTCAGCTTATTCTTATTTCTAGAACTGTACATTGTTCCTCATTTCCCTTTTTCCATTCCTTTCCTCTGTTCATTTATGTCCCTTTGCTCCATGTTCCTTTTCCTCTCTTTTCTTCTCTCCTCTTTGTCCTTTCTTTTCTGCTTTTTCCTTCCTTCTGATCATCTCTCTGCAACCATCTTGGCCCTCTTCAATTCACTTACTATTTTCTTGACTTCTCCTTTTTGTAAATTTTTCCTTCATTTTCAGCCGGACTTGTTATCTGACTACCTTCTATTTCTAGGTATCCCTTCCTCTCACGGAGATCTCGTATATTTGAATACACACTGTTTTCTCTACAATCATATAGGTATGTCTCATGTACTCCTGATAACCCTTTTTATGGTGGTTTTCCTGTACAGCGGTCATTGTTACCGTTACCTCCTCCAGAGGACACTATTTCAAAGACAGACCATTATGATACATTATGTTGATTCTCTTTTTCGTCATAGATTAACTATCAGTATCAAAAAGCTTGTTGATATTGTTTTGTCCTTTTTTTTCCCTTAATGGTACATTCTTATACTGAACATGTATGGTATGAACATTATTTTGTTTGTATAACAACTAATTAAATTTTTCTTTCTGTATATTTATATCATAGACTTTCTCTGACGAAGGCCTGTATGTGAAGGCCGAAACGTTAGAATTATTATTTTTGGATCCTTTGCATCAATAAAAACAAGCAAACTGAAATTCAAGTACTATTCTGTCTCAGACTCTTACCTTTTTCTGCGTGCCCGAGTTATTGGTTTTTGCTACACTGTGGTATTTCCTCGGAGGCACCTACTATTTTGATAGTGAGCCAGACTTTACCTTATATTGTCCTACAGGCCTGACCTCCTCACTCTGCTCACAGCTCACTGACTGACTGACTGACTGACTACTCTTTTCCTGCCTCAGACCCTCTGGACTCCTCGGTGGACGTGGCCAACCGCCTGGTTCTGCCCCCCTGGTGTGTCCGTCAAGCCCTGAGGGAGGTGACTAAGTTTTATGGTTTGGCTGGAGTTACCTTATTGGGGGACAGGTGTTGTGCGGGGGTCTACCTGTGACTACCTGGTAGTCCAGGGCGTCACACTCCCCCTTGGTTAACTACAGACCGTCCGCGGGCTGTCCGACCACCACCGTTTATTTTGTAACTGAAAAAGATAAAAGTTTTAGAACATTTACAAATATAATAACATATTTACGTTATGAAGGTTTAGGATTCATCCCTTGATGGGAGGCATTTTGATTAAACGTTACGGAACATTTTTATTAACTGGGAATGGGACTGGACCGGGTCCTTTCAGTTGCCCACCCAAGCAAACCTAAACCTTGATGCTGCCTCTAAAAACAGGTCAGCACCCCTTTTTCCCAGTCCAGGAATCGGGTTCAGGTCCGGTTATTGCCCATATGGGCCGGGTACAAAGTTCCTTACCTGGCAGTCTCTCAGAGGCCCCAAGTCCAGGGGACCCCTGACCCGGAGGGTAGTCACCAGTTGCAATGGTGACGGAGCCTCGGTCTACAACATCCCGCAAGCCCTTCCTCCAACCAGCCTCCCCGGGGCTTCAGTACCAGAAAGGGTGGTCCGGGATTATTTAAAACCCTGCAGCCGGTGCAGCTCCCTCGGCAACTTTCCCACAGTCCACCACAGAGCAGCACGGGTCCCCAATGCCACATTCACTCACGGTGACACTGTCCAGAAAGACCCCGTCTTCCACTGCCTGCAGTGCGGGTACGGTAAACCGGGCTTCTGTAACGGGAACTGTCCTCGCTCCAGCTTAACTAGCTTGCCGTCCTCCACCAGGGGCTCCCACCACTGATGGCGCCCTCTGGGACTCCAACCGCAGCGGTGTTCAACAAGTCGGGCAGCTTTTCTTTCCCTTCCATCCAGTGTGCTGGATGGTGTCTTCCGGGGAACTTGGGGACGTTCAACAAAGGGACAAGAGTCTATTTTAGCAGGAGCAGGTGCTGTACTTAAAACTTTTCAAGTTTTTAACTTTTCAACTTCGGGGGTTAACTTACAGCGGTTGCCATTGCAGGGGACCGCACTGCGCCATCTTCGGACGGGTTATCGGGTTCCCCTTCCAGGTGCAATAGATCCCTGGACTATGGACCTCCATCAGGAATGGCGGCAGGGGCAGCGTAAACGGTACCTCTTCTTCCATGAGTTGCGCTACTCCGCCTCTGCTGCTTCTGGGTCATGCCACTCCGGTGATGGGCACCGCTCCGCTCTCCTCCCTGAACGCCAACATCTTCCATCTGCTCCCACCTTGGTCTTTTCGCGGCTCTCTTCTTCGGCCGATCAGTTTCGTTTTCCGGCCTCTCGCTTTGCTGCAAGGCCGCGTTCCCAGGGGGTGGGGCTTCAGTTTTTCGCGCCCTTTCTGCAGGGAAGGAGACTCTGGCAGGAATCTTCACGCCAAAAGATGGCGGCAAGATGGCGGATTCTGCAAATTTCGCAGCGGATCACCGCTGACTTCACTTCAAGGCGCACTTCACTAGGTAAGTGAATAGGTAAGTATCCTGTTTGTAACGCCAGAAGAGTCGATGTGTACCGCCCCACGCTCGGCTGCAGCGGAGCCGCTCGGATCCGGGCTCGTTGGTGGGTGGCTCGAGCGCCTCCGAACCCGGGGTCACTTCGCTCTGAAAGGGTGCTGGTGCTACTTAGGGGGGTGGTAGGTAGGTGTACGGCCGTAGCCGTGTTTAAGTTCATGATGCCACCCATGGGTTGTGGTGAAGGTAGACACCACCGCTGCAGTTACGGGGCACCCGGGGGAGATTGTTATGCAGCAAGATTTTAACCCCTTCGTCTGCAGGGATGATGGCCCCGGGACCCGTTGGGTGTTAGTAGCTGGGCGGTGCAGGGCGGTGCGCGGCCAGATGACACTGTTGTACTCACTGTTATTGACACACACAAGTCTCTGATAAACAAAGTTGATGGTGGTCGGTGCCCGCAGCCGGCTGCGTCTGGTCCCCCACCCGGTTCGGTGGTCTTTGCCTTTCTCTTGCACCGTGTAGTGTATTTGGGCTGCTTGCGCTTCAGCGACGGGAGTCCGCTCCCCAGCATTGTGTATATCGGGAGAGCCCTTTTGCCCTCAGACGCTGGCCCGTGGGATCTCTCTGCCTGTGTGGTGTCTTTCTATCCCCCTCGGTGGGCTGTTGTCTTCAGTCGGGACTTTGGTGGGAAAGGACCTAAAGTCCAGACCGCAATCAGTTGATTAACTCAGTCCAGTGCCTTCTGGACCTCGTTTCAGGGTCTGAGTACTCCCCTGTGTGCTCCAGTTTCTGAGTCGGTTCCCTGGGTCGGTACCGGCGAGCCACTACCCTGTCCCGGTCCACCACGGTTCCACCGAGCCGTCTTCCCGGCTCCTGCAGGCTAGGCCACCGTCTGCCTCCTAGCCAAAGGTGCCCGGGCTCCGACCCTGGCACCTGTCAGACTGTCACAGGCCTGTCCTACAGGCCTGACCTCCTGACTCTGCTCACAACTCACTGACTGACTAACTGACTGACTACTCTTTTCCTGCCTTAGGCCCTCTGGACTCCTCGGTGGGCATGACCAACTGCCCGGGTCCGCCCCCTGGTGTGTCCATCAAGCCCTGAGGGAGGTGACTAGGTTTTATGGTTTGTCTGATGTTACCTTATTGGGGGACAGGTGTTGTGCGGGGGTCTACCTGTGACTACCTGGCTAGTCCAGGGCGTCACACTTTCACAGACTGATCCGATACCTCAGTGAAAAATATCGCAGCATGCACTAGTCTATCCATATTTTGGTCTATGGCTGGGTACTCAAAAAGAAATCAGATTCCATACAGATCAATGGTGTACCATGCAAATGACAAGATAGATGAAAAATCATCCGTTTTTGTTCTGGATGAAAATCAGAAAAAATGTATATACTCTGTGAGACTGTGACCGGGGTTATCTATGACGGCCGGTATGTCTCGCCCCGGTTGTGCTCACTCCATGATAGAAAGTAAATCCACTCTAGGGTTAATGCTGTTTCCCTACAGGCTGAAGGAAGGGTTAAATAGAATCAGGAACAAGGGCATGTGTGCCGGGTGTGGGGGAGTGAACACAACTCCCTGAGCTCTCTGCTGGAGAGGCACATGTATGTTGTTGTGGACTTTTGTTTGGACATTAAAACCGTGTGCTGTGAACCTTAATGCCTGGATCCCGTGTCTTCTGCTGCGCAGCCGACCGTGCTACCTCACATATGGTGGAGAATGCGGGCATGACAGCCGGTGAGGTGTAGCATCCATCCCTGGTGACCCAGCAGCACATGTCCTGGATTCGAGCGGCTATACTACAGCCCAAACCCGGTGACGCCATGGAGGACATACTAAGGCAGCAGCAACAGACTAATGCACAGCTACAAGAGGCTAATGCACAGCAGCAACAGACCAATGCACACCTGCTCCGGGCGTTGGAACGTCAGCAGCAATCCTTACAAGCGCAGGAAAAAAGGCACCAAGAACAGATGGTTCTCCTGGCCAAGTCGATCCGTGCCGGACCGGCAGCAACAACCCCGGGACCGGGTGACGACGGCAGCGTCCGGAAAGCGGTGAGACAAGCATTACAAAAGATGACCCCGGGGGATGATGTGGAAGCGTTCCTGGCGGTGCTTGAGCGGGTGGCCGAGCAGGAAAAGCTGCCGACCCCCCAGTGGGCTGAGGTATTGTCGCCCTATCTGACGGGGGAACCCCAAAAAGCGTACCTGGACCTCTGTACCGAGGACGCCATTGACTATGTGACCCTGAAAGCCGAAATACTGGCTCGGTTGGGGGTGAATACCTATGCACGGGCTCAGCGGGTAAATCAGTGGTTCTATGAGGAAGCCAAACCCGTACGCTCCCAGGCCTATGACTTGTTGCATCTTGTAAAAAAATGGTTGCAGCCTGACACTCTGAGCCCGGCGCAAATGGTGGAAAGGGTAGTAGTGGATCGTTTTGTGCGCACTTTACCCGTCACCGTTCAACGGTGGGTAGGACAGGGCGACCCGAGTACCCTGGACCAATTAGTGTCCCTGGTAGAGCGGCATGTGGCTACGCAGGACTTGATATGGGACACTGAGACTTTGCGTACCGCCCGTCGGTCCGGCCCCTCCAAGCCTAGGGCCAAGGACCCACCGCTGACACCGGTGCAGGAGTCCCCTACCATCCCGTCTGAGGCCGCGGCCGCCATTCCTGAGGTCCGGAAGGTTCTGTACCCTAAACGACAACCCGTCAAGGGGGTTTCCGTCTCCATTAGATGTTGGCGGTGCCAGCGGGTGGGACATATGGAAGCCCAGTGTCCACTCACCACGGAGCCCATGGATTGTGGGGTTACCCGGCGGGGTTCAATGTATGCTCAGGTGGTGTATACCGCTGACCTGGTCTCCCCAGAGACGGAGCCCCACTTGTGCCAAATACAGGTGAATGGATGTCCGGTTACAGGATTGTTGGATTCCGGAAGCTTAGTGACCCTTGTGCGATCCACCTTGAGGGCTAAAGTAAAGGCCACAGGACGTACCGTGGGGGTGGTTTGCATACATGGGGACCGCCGAGACTATCCCACGGGGATTGTCACCATCACAGCACCTTGCGGTCAGGTGCAACATGAGGTGGGACTTCTTAACACTCTTCCTTATGACGTGATCCTAGGAAGGGATCTGCTCTATTTTTGGACTTTATGGAAGGGACCCCCTAAGTCTCCTCAGATATTGGTCAGTCCGGGACCTGAGCCCTACAATCCTGAATCCGGGACGCCTGCCGTAGGGGTCCCCATGATAGGGACAGAATGTGAACCCGATAGGTCGCCCCTAGAGGTATTGGCAGGAGAGGCTGAGACGGTCGAACCCATCCCGGAGTTGGAGGCGTCCCCGGATATGTTTGGGACAGCCCAACTCCAGGACCCTACGTTAATACATGCCCGGAGTCGGGTGACAGTAGTTGACGGGGTGGCACAGCTGCCCGGTGCCCAGGAAAGGTACCCCCATTTCGCCCTTAAGCAGGATTTACTCTACCGGGTAGATGAAATACGGGGCGTGGGGGTAGAACAGTTGGTGGTGCCCCAGCCGTATCGCCGGCGGGTCCTCGACTTGGCTCATAAACACCTGATGAGTGGCCACCTAGGGGTCAAGAAAACGCAGGAGCGAATATTGCAAAGGTTCTATTGGCCCCGGGTCTTTGGGGAGGTAAAACGGTTCTGCGAAACCTGCCCGGAGTGTCAGCTTACCGCACCCCTGACCCATTTTCGCAGTCCGTTGGTACCGTTACCCATTATAGAAGTCCCTTTTGAACGGATAGGGATGGATCTGGTGGGGCCCCTCGTAAAGTCCGCTAGAGGGCACCAACACATCCTAGTGATCGTTGACTATGCCACCCGGTATCCCGAGGCGATACCTCTCAGACATACTGCAGCAAAGCTTATAGCTCGGGAGTTGTTTGCTGTGTTCTGCCGGGTGGGGTTGCCCAAGGAGATCCTTATGGATCAGGGGACCCCATTCATGTCTAAAGTGACCAAAGAGCTATGCCGGCTACTCCAGATCAAGCAGTTGCGTACGTCTGTGTATCATCCTCAAACGGACGGTTTAGTCGAGCGTTTCAATAAAACCCTGAAAACCATGCTAAAAAAGGTGATTTCAAAAGACGGGAAAGACTGGGATATGATGCTTCCCTATTTGATGTTTGCCATCCGTGAGGTGCCACAGGCATCCACTGGGTTTTCGCCTTTTGAATTGTTATACGGGCGACATCCCCGGGGATTGTTGGACCTGGCAAAGGAAACATGGGAGCAAGAGCCCACCCCCCATAAAAGTGTGATTGAACACATTTTGGGTATGCAGAACCGCATAAGCGCGGTCATGCCAATTGTGAAGGAGCATTTACAGGAGGCTCAGGCCGCGCAAAGCGGCCGCTACAATAGACAAGCCACCGTGCGAACCTTTAAACCCGGGGATCGGGTGTTGGTATTAATCCCCACGGCGGAGAGTAAATTCCTGGCTCAGTGGCAAGGCCCCTACGAGATAAAGGAAAGAGTCGGGGTGGTTAACTATAAAGTATTGCAGCCCGGTAGGCGGAAACCTGAACAAATATACCATATCAACCTATTAAAACCTTGGCAGGAACGGGAAAGCCTGATGGCTGTTTTTTCCCCATCTCCCTCCTCTTCGGGTCGTTCACCTCCGGCTCCAGCGACCTCCGGAGAGGACGAACCGGAAGTAAGGATTGGAGAAGCCCTCACCAAGACGCAGAGGCGAGAGGCCAGACGGTTGGTTCAGCAGAACCCCGATGTCTTCTCCGAGCTGCCCGGTAGGACCAGTCTGATACGACATGATATTGTCACCGAGCCCCACCTGAAGGTACGCCTGAAGTCATATCGGGTACCGGAGGCTCGACGACAAGCCATATCGGAGGAAGTAAAGACAATGTTACGCCTGGGGGTCATCGAAAAATCCCGGAGTGAATGGGCTAGTCCGATTGTCCTAATACCAAAACCCGATGGCTCCTTAAGGTTCTGCAATGACTTTAGGAGATTGAACGAAATATCCAAGTTCGATCTCTACCCCATGCCCCGGGTGGATGAGCTGATTGATAGGCTGGGACAGGCGCGATATTTTACCACGCTCGACCTGACCAAGGGGTACTGGCAGGTGCCACTGACGGAGTCCGCCAAGGAGAAAACCGCTTTTGGTACGCCGGAGGGTCTCTTCCACTATGTTGTCTTGCCTTTCGGGTTACATGGCGCTCCGGCCACGTTCCAGAGGTTGATGGACTTAGTGCTGGAACCCCACCAGGCGTATGCATCAGCGTACCTTGATGACATCATTATTTACAGCTCCAATTGGCAGACCCACTTGGAACAGGTACAAGCGGTGGTGGACGCGCTTCGAACAGCCGGATTGACAGCCAATCCCAAGAAATGTGCGTTGGGACTCACGGAAGCCCGCTACTTGGGCTACGTGATAGGCCAAGGAGTGATTAAGCCCCAAATTAACAAGGTTGAGGCGATCCAGAAGTGGCCTAGACCCCTGACCACGAAGCAGGTTAGGGCCTTCCTGGGTATCGTGGGGTACTACAGGAGGTTTGTAAAAGATTTTGCGGGACTATCAGCCCCCTTGACGGACCTTCTCAAAGGCAAGAAGTCCGTCATGGTGCGCTGGACTCCGCAGGCCGAGGACTCTTTCCGGGCCCTGAAGGGGGTCCTGTGCGGACAGCCCGTTCTCGTACACCCTGATTTCCGGAAGGAGTTCATAGTACAGACTGACGCCTCAGAGGTCGGCCTGGGGGCAGTGTTGTCTCAGGTGGTTCAGGGGGAGGAACACCCCGTCACCTTCTTAAGTAGGAAGCTCACCCCTCCCGAGCGGAATTATAGCGTAGTGGAGAAGGAGTGCCTGGCGATCAAGTGGGCCTTGGAGTCCCTACGCTATTACCTGCTGGGACGGCAGTTTCGCTTGGTGACGGATCACTCTCCACTGGTCTGGATGAGGTCCGCCAAGGAACGGAATGCCCGGGTTACCCGGTGGTTCCTTTCTCTGCAGAACTTCCGGTTTACGGTTGAACATAGGGCCGGTAGGTTGCAGGGCAACGCCGATGCCTTGTCCCGCGGCCCGTGTTTGATGGCGGGAGTTCAACCCCGCACGCTTGAACTGAGGGGGGGGGGTATGTGAGACTGTGACCGGGGTTATCTATGACGGCCGGTATGTCTCGCCCCGGTTGTGCTCACTCCATGATAGAAAGTAAATCCACTCTAGGGTTAATGCTGTTTCCCTACAGGCTGAAGGAAGGGTTAAATAGAATCAGGAACAAGGGCAGGTGTGCCGGGTGTGGGGGAGTGAACACAACTCCCTGAGCTCTCTGCTGGAGAGGCACATGTATGTTGTTGTGGACTTTTGTTTGGACATTAAAACCGTGTGCTGTGAACCTTAATGCCTGGATCCCGTGTCTTCTGCTGCGCAGCCGACCGTGCTACCTCACAACTCGTATAATCTTAACTTCAGACTGTACAGGGGACCACCCACAAATGGCAGTGCCCAGTTATCAATGTATTCATTAATTATTAGGAGCAATAACAAATAACAAAGGAGCAAAATACAAATTTTTAAGAAATGTCATATTACAGAGAATGATATTCTTTATTAAAGCATGTTAGGAGAAATATGATTTATATGGACATGATTAAGACATACAAGCTAAGCATGTTCAATATGGACAACCTGCTTGCTGGCATTTGTATGACATCACTGTTTTAACAGCAGGAGATTATCACTAGAGGACTAGTAAACCGATTGCCATTTAGTTCTCTCTATTTATGAGCTCTGTATAACCCTGCCCCTAAGGCTATGTGCGCACTAGAAAAGTGATTTTTCTCAAGAAAATTTCTTGAGAAACTTCTGGGAGTTGAAGATTTCCGCACCCGAGGAAAAATCCGCGGGAAAAACGCATGCGGATTTGCCGCGGATTTACCGCAGGTTGGTCCCTGCGGTTTTGCAATAAATAATATAGATAATCGATAGACAGATAATGGATAGAGGGAAAGATGGATAGATGAATAGATAGATAGATAGATAGATGAATAGATAGATAGATGAGAAAGACCTATATAATATCCCACCTCCCTGCATTTTCTAAGCTGGCACCCTTTAGTGACTTTCATGTGGCACTAAAGGGTGCTTAGCCTTGTATTTAGCCATAAAATAAATAAATAATTAAAAAAAAAACCGACGTGAGGTCCCCCTATCTTTTGTAGCCAGCTAGGGTAAAGAAGACGGCTGCAGCCTGCAGACCACAGCTGGCAGCTTCACCTTGGCTGGTAATCCAAAACAGAGGGCACCCCACGCTGTTATTTTACATTAAATAAATAACTTAAAACAAAAAACGTGGGGTCCCCCCCAAATTGCATCACCAGCCGAGGTAAAGCGGACAGCTGTGGTCTGGTATTCTCAGACTAGGGAGGTCCACTGTTATTGGACACTCCCCAGCCTAAAAATAGCAGGCCGCAGCCGCCCCAGAAGTGGCGCATCCATTAGACGTGCCAATCCTGGCGCTTCGCCCCAACTCATCCCGTTGCCCTGGTGCGTTGCCAAACGAGGTAATATATGTGGTTGATGCCAGATGTGTAATGTCACCTGGCATCAAGCCCTGGGATTGGTGAGGTCAGGCGTCTATCAGATACCCGACATCACAAACCCAGTCACTAAGAAATAAAAAATATCAAAGTAGTTGAGAAAAAAACATCAGGCACTCACCAGAGTTTGCTTGTGCAGGTTTCCAGTTTATTCGTGCAGGTTACATGTGCATGGGGGTGGAGGGGAGGGAGAGGACGCTAGACATGTCCAACGACGACGGCCGTTTCGCACCTGTCTGGTGCTTCAGCTGGTCTGGGTTGATCTGACATCACGTCCGTTATAACCACATTAACCATGTGGCTCATGTCAAAAGTGATTAAAACAGTTTAAAATCAAACTATAGTATTACTACTAAATGGAGTGTTAGTAAACATTTACAAAATATAAGGACATATTATAACCTTTTATACAAAAAATTGAATATTATCCTAGGAACACACTTAATTCATTTTTATCATTTAGTCCTAATGGACCTAAAGCATTAAACTTCATAATATATTCTGCCTCTTTTCTGAGCAAAATTTTGTGTGTCCCCCCTCCTCTGGCTGGGGGTTTGATCAGATCAATACCTGCAAATGACAGTACATTTGAGTCAGCATTGTGGGCTTCTTTTATATGATTGATTAATCTTGTTGCACCTACTCCACTAAGAATGGAGTTTTGTGCTCCCTAAACCTCACAAATAATTGCCGTATGGTTTTACTGATATAAAAATATTGACATGGACAGAATATTACATATACTACCATTTTGGTCCTGCAGGTAATCAGATGTTTAACTAAATGTGCATGACCACCTATTTCAAATGCTTTGCCCGTTATATGAAAACGGCAGAAGGAGCAGTTGCCGCATCTGAAATTACCTGCAGGATCGGCGTGGTGTAGCCAGGTCATAGGCGGCATGTAGCGTTTCTTAACCCCTTCACCCCCGGCCACTAAAACACCCTAATGACCGGGCCATTTTTTGCAATTCTGACCAGTGTCACTTTGACAGGTTATAACTCTGGGACGCTTCAACGGATCCTGGCGATTCTGAGATTGTTTTTTCGTGACATATTGTACTTCATGTCAGTGGTAAATTTAGGCCGATATTTTTTGCGTTTATTTGTGAAAATTTAGGAAATTTGGCGAAAATTTTGAAAATTTCGCAATTTTCAAACTTTGAAAATTTATGCCCATAAATCTGAGAAATATGTCACACAAAATAGTTACTAAATAACATTTCCCACTTGTCTACTTTACATCAGCGCAATTTTCGAAACAATTTTTTTTTTCGTTAGGAAGTTAGAAGGGGTCAAAGTTCATCAGCAATTTCTCATTTTTCCAACAAAATTTAGAAAATAATTTTTTTTAGGGACCACATCACATTTGAGGTGACTTTGAGAGACCGAGGTGACAGAAAATACCCAAAAGTGACCCCATTCTAAAAACTGCACCCCTCACTCTGCTCAAAACCACATCCAAGAAGTTTATTAACCCTTTAGGTGCGTCACAGGAACCAAAGCAATGTGGAAGGAAAAAATGAAAATTTTACTTTTTAACACAAAAATGTTACTTTAGCCATAAAATTTTCATTTTCACAAGGGAGAAAAGAGAAAGTGCACCCTACAATTTATTGTGCATTTTCTCCTGAGTACGCCGATACCTCATATGTGGTAAAAATCAATTGTTTGGGTGCACAGCGGAGCTCGGAAGGGAAGGAGCGCCATTTGAATTTTTGAACGCAAAATTAGCTGCACTCATTAGCGGACGCCATGTCGGGTTTGAAGACCCCCTGAGGTGCCTAAACAATGGAGCTCCCCCACAAGTGACCCCATTTTGGAAACTAGAGCCCTCAAATATTTTTTCTAGATGTTTGATGAGCACTTTGAACACCTGGGGGCTTCACAGAGGTTTATAACGTTGAGCCGTGAAAAGAAAAAAAAATTTTTTTACCACAAAACTGTTGCTTCAACTAGGTAGCTTTTTTTTTCACAAGGGTATCGGGAAAAAATGCAACATAAAATGTATTGTCCATTTTCTCCTGAGTACGCAGATACCTCATATGTGGTGGAAATCAAATGTTTGGACACACGGCAGTGCTTGGAATGCAAGGAGCGCCATTTGAATTTTTGAACGCAAAATTAGCTGCACTAATTAGCGGACGCCATGTCGGGTTTGAAGACCCCCTGAGGTGCCTAAACAATGGAGCTCCCCCACAAGTGACCCCATTTTGGAAACTAGAGCCCTCAAATATTTTTTCTAGATGTTTGATGAGCACTTTGAACACCTGGGGGCTTCACAGAAGTTTATAACGTTGAGCCGTGAAAAGAAAAAAATTTTTTTTTACCACAAAACTGTTGCTTCAACTAGGTAGCTTTTTTTTTCACAAGGGTATTGGGAAAAAATGCAACATAAAATATATTGTCCATTTTCTCCTGAGTACGCAGATACCTCATATGTGGTGGAAATCAAATGTTTGGACACACGGCAGTGCTCGGAATGCAAGGAGCGCCATTTGAATTTTTGAACGCAAAATTAGCTGCACTAATTAGCGGACGCCATGTCGGGTTTGAAGACGCCCTGAGGTGCCTAAACAATGGAGCTCCCCCACAAGTGACCCCATTTTGGAAACTAGAGCCCTCAAATATTTTTTCTAGATGTTTGATGAGCACTTTGAACACCTGGGGGCTTCACAGAAGTTTATAACGTTGAGCCGTGAAAAGAAAAAATTTTTTTTTTTACCACAAAACTGTTGCTTCAACTAGGTAGCTTTTTTTTTCACAAGGGTATCGGGAAAAAATGCAACATAAAATGTATTGTCCATTTTCTCCTGAGTACGCAGATACCTCATATGTGGTGGAAATCAAATGTTTGGACACACGGCAGTGCTCGGAAGGCAAGGAGCGCCATTTAAATGCAAAATTAGCTGAACTAATTAGCGGACGCCATGTCGGGTTTGAAGACCCCCTGAGGTGCCTAAACAATGGAGCTCCCCCACAAGTGACCCCATTTTGGAAACTAGAGCCCTCAAATATTTTTTCTAGATGTTTGATGAGCACTTTGAACACCTGGGGGCTTCACAGAAGTTTATAACGTTGAGCCGTGAAAAGAAAAAAAAATTTTTTTACCACAAAACTGTTGCTTCAACTAGGTAGCTTTTTTTTTCACAAGGGTATTGGGAAAAAATGCAACATAAAATGTATTGTCCATTTTCTCCTGAGTACGCAGATACCTCATATGTGGTGGAAATCAAATGTTTGGACACACGGCAGTGCTCGGAAGGCAAGGAGCGCCATTTAAATGCAAAATTAGCTGCACTAATTAGCGGACGCCATGTCGGGTTTGAAGACCCCCTGAGGTGCCTAAACAATGGAGCTCCCCCACAAGTGACCCCATTTTGGAAACTAGAGCCCTCAAATATTTTTTCTAGATGTTTGATGAGCACTTTGAACACCTGGGGGCTTCACAGAAGTTTATAACGTTGAGCCGTGAAAAGAAAAAATTTTTTTTTTACCACAAAACTGTTGCTTCAACTAGGTAGCTTTTTTTTTCACAAGGGTATTGGGAAAAAATGCAACATAAAATGTATTGTCCATTTTCTCCTGAGTACGCAGATACCTCATATGTGGTGGAAATCAAATGTTTGGACACACGGCAGTGCTCGGAAGGCAAGGAGCGCCATTTAAATGCAAAATTAGCTGCACTCATTAGCGGACGCCATGTCAGGTTTGAAGACCCCCTGAGGTGCCTAAACAATGGAGCTCCCCCACAAGTGACCCCATTTTGGAAACTAGAGCCCTCAAATAATTTTTCTAGATGTTTGGTGAGCACTTTGAACACCTGGGGGCTTCACAGAAGTTTATAGCGTTGAGCCGTGAAAAGAAAAAAAAAATTTTTTACCACAAAACGGTTGCTTCAATTAGGTAGCTTTTTTTTTCACAAGGGTAACAGGAAAAAATGCACCATAAAATGTATTGTGCATTTTCTCCTGAGTACGCAGATACATCATATGTGGTGGAAAGTAATTGTTTGGGCGCATGGCGGGGCTCAGAAGAGAAGGAGCGCCATTTGACAGCAAAATTGGTTGGAATCATTAGCGGACGCCATGTCACGTTTGGAGACCCCCTATGGTGCCTAAACAGTGGAGCTCCCCCACAAGTGACACCATTTTGGAAACTAGAGCCCTCAAATAATTTTTCTAGATGTTTGGTGAGCACTTTGAACACCTGGGGGCTTCACAGAAGTTTATAGCGTTGAGCCGTGAAAAGAAAAAATTTTTTTTTACCACAAAACGGTTGCTTCAACTAGGTAGCTTTTTTTTTCACAAGGCTATCAGGAAAAAATGCACCATAAAACGTATTGTGCATTTTCTCCTGAGTACGCAGATACCTCATATGTGGTGGAAAGTAATTGTTTGGGCGCATGGCGGGGCTCAGAAGAGAAGGAGCGCCATTTGACTTTTCAAACGCACAGACGCAGTGCACTGATCGGCCGCTGCAGGACGCACGGTCGGATGCGATAAAAAAAGCGTCGGGGATACGTAAAAAAAAAAGTCACGCCAAAAATTGACCATGGATGCAGATATGTTATGTGCATCCCTGATCAGCGCTCGGCGGGACGCACAGACGGATGCCATACAAAAATTGTCGCGAATACGGAAAAAAGTCACGCCAAAAATTGAGCAGGGATGCCGATCCGTTATCTGCATCCCTGATCAGCGCTCGGCGGGACGCACGGACGAATGCGATACAAAAAGCGTCGCGAATACGGAAAAAAGTCACGCCAAAAATTGAGCAGGGATGCCGATCCGTTATCTGCATCCCTGATCAGCGCTCGGCGGGACGCACGGTCGGACGCGATACAAAAAGCGTCGCGAATACGGAAAAAAGTCACGCCAAAAATTGAGCAGGGATGCCGATCCGTTATCTGCATCCCTGATCAGCGCTCGGCGGGACGCACGGACGGACGCGATACAAAAAGCGTCGGGGATACGGAAAAAAAAGTCACGCCAAAAATTGAGCAGGGATGCCGATCCGTTATCTGCATCCCTGATCAGCGCTCGGCGGGACGCACGGACGGACGCGATACAAAAAGCGTCGCGAATACGGAAAAAAGTCATGCCAAAAACTGACCACGGATGCAGATCCGTTATCTGCATCCCTGATCAGCGCTTGGCGGGACGCACGGACAGATGAAGTGTAAAAATGGACAGGATACAAGAAAAAAAAAAAAAAAAAAGTTATACTCACAGTACCAAGAGGATCACTGACCAGAAGAGTTGCAGAGGAACAAGAAGGCAGTGAGATAGACAGCTTTACACCAGCAGCAGGCAGGACGTTGGACAGATCAGCAGAAGACCCAGCGATGGAGGCAGATGTGATCGGGCCAGTGAAGACCTCGGACGACCCGTGAAGGCAGGTAAGAGGACGTCGGGGGGGGGGCAGGGGGGGATGGGGAGAGGGGGGGGCAGAGGGGGGGCAGATGGGGGGGGTTAGAGGGAGAGCAGAGGGGGCGGAGAAGCAAAGGCAGAAGGAAGGAACCTTGGAAGCAGAATAGAGATGACAGAGGAGGCAGGCAGATCGCGTGGGGAGCAGATCGGGATGCCGGGGGGCAGATCGGGGCGTAGGGGGGCAGATCGGGGCGTAGGGGGGCAGATCTGGGGGGGCACGGGCAGGGGCCTTCACGGGAGCGCGCAGGGGCCTTCACGGGAGCGCGCAGGGGCCATCGCCGGAGCGCAATACTTACCTTTGGAGCTGGCGCGGTGACAGCAGAGGCGGCGTCTGCGGCGGCAGCAGCGGTGGCGTGGTACCAAAAGTACCAGCCACTCCACGCTGCAGCCATGTTGGGGGAGGGTCCCCAGAGCAGCACAGGCCTGGGGAGGGCGGCCACCGGCAGATCAGACCGCCCCACTGCACACTGATTGGAGCGATTGCGCGTCATAGCACGATCGCTCCAATCAGTGCTGCAGGGGCTGGGGGCGGCATGTTTGAGGTCCACCTATGATATGCTGCAGCAGCTGCGGCATCTCATAGCTGGATCTCACAGGATCGCACTAATTCGGGCATTATTTTTGCCGAAATTAGTGCGATCGATGTGGTTGGCGGTTCAGATTTGAACAGCCAATCACATCGATCGTCGATAGGGGGTGGCGATGCCACCCCCCCTGGGGTCAAGCAAAGGTCCCCTGCTGTAAGAAACAGCAGGGGACATCATTTGAAAGCCGTTGCTATGGCCACGGCAATCAAATGAAGTTTAGGCCGTAAAATTACGTCCCTGGTCGTTAAGTCACGTTAAAATAGGACGTAATTTTATGGCCCGCGGTCGTGAAGGGGTTAATCAAAACGTCCCCAATATTTTTACACCGTCTGTGCGTCACTAGAGGTTTATTTATGGCCATATCTCTAAGTTCATCAATCCCTTCGATTATATGCTAGTTTTTATTTATAATCGATTTTATCATATGGTCCATAGGACCAAATTTAAAATTAAATACAAAACGATTTACCGTAATTGTTTTTTAGACTGGGATTCTTTATAATTTTTACCATGGGATCTTTTTTCGAGTTGTATTTTTCCTCTGCTTGTTTCTGCATAGAATTAATCAAATTTAAAGGATACCCTCTTTCTATGAAGCGCTGTTTAAGATCTACTGTCTGAACCTGCAATGTGTCAGGATTATTAGTGATCCTATTTAATCTTAGAAACTGACTGAAAGGAACCGATTTCAACACATGTTCAGGATGGGCACTCTTGTAATGCAATAATGTGTTTACCGTAGTTGGTTTTCTGTAGAGTTCCCTTGAAATTAACCCTTCGTGGGCTATTAATTTAACATCTAGGAACTCTATACTTTTGTCACCAAAAAAATATGTAAACAACATATTGCAATTATTTTCTGAATTTAAATATGTCACAAAGGATTTAAATTGTTCCTTGTCTCCATCCCAAATGATAAGGACATCGTCCACAAATCGCATGTATTTTTTTATGTGTTTGATATGGGGATTGTTTGGATTATAAATTAAGCGATCTTCTAGGTGTGCGAGAAACAGATTCGCAAAGGTACATGCTACCGGGGTCCCCATTGCTACCCCGCTATTTTGTTGGTACCAGGTGTGCCCAAATTTAAAGGTATTATATTTTAATACCAATGTTAAAGCCTCTTCAATGAAATTTATTAAATGGGTATCCTCACCAAGCTCTCTCAGCATATCTATGATATTATCAATTCCAAGTTTCTGTGGAATCCTTGTAAAAAGACTTTCCACATCTAAGGAAGCCCAGGAGAATGTTTCCTGCCATTCAAACTGTTCCAATTGCTCAATCAAATCTCCTGTGTCCCTCACAAAAGATGGAATTGTTTTTAACAATGGATGCAACAGCCAGTCAAGATATGCTGAGAGAGGTTCGGTGAGAGATCCCACTCCCGAGACTATTGGTCTCCCCGGTGGTCTCTGTTCACATTTATGCACCTTTGGCAGCCAGTACCAGTGCGGTTTTGTTGGGAAACTAGGGAAGAGTTTTTCAGCTCTATTGTTTGTTATAAGGCCAATTGATATCTGTCTATTTAGAAAACTGCGCAATTTTTCTTTTATTTTACCAGTGGGATCACTCTCTCATTTCTGATATACTATGCGGTTATGCAGATGTTTTTTTGATTCTTCCAAGTAATAGTCGGTAGTCATAAGCACTGTGGCACCACCTTTATCTGCCTTCCGTATCGTAACATTTTTAAAGGATTTAATTTTCTTTAAAGCTGTTCTTTCTGAATTGGACAGGTTATTCTTTAAAGTGTGATATTTTAAGGCTCTTACGTCTCTCAATACAACCTCCTGGAATAAATCAATATTATTTCCAGGAGATGTAGGTGGAAAAAATGTTGATTTTATGCCCCCAGTAAAATTAGTATTATTACTTAGATTACTTTCTATACTTGGAAAATCTGCCACAT
This sequence comes from Anomaloglossus baeobatrachus, assembly GCF_048569485.1. Classification (NCBI taxonomy): domain Eukaryota; kingdom Metazoa; phylum Chordata; class Amphibia; order Anura; family Aromobatidae; genus Anomaloglossus; species Anomaloglossus baeobatrachus. Next base: position 301,983 of record NW_027443940.1, on the reverse strand, counting down.
TTATTTTGTCATCAGTTAGACTCAATAATTGCAGAGCATCCTCTGCGATTTTTCCAATCTCTGGACCTATCAAAGAGAAACCAAGAGGACCAATATTACATTGTCTCTCATCTATGGGATCTTGGACCGATTTCTTATCCGTATTGGAGAAATGTTTTTTTAGATGTAATTTTCTGCAAGCGTTGTACAGATCGATCTCGAATTCCACCATATTAAAGGGTTCTGGAATACAGAAATGTAATCCTTTTTCCAGGACAGCAATCACATCATCTAATATCTCATCAGTCAAATTATCATTTTTTTTTCTTTCTGTTTATTGCTGGATAGATTGTCAATCCCTCCAAGATACGTTTTTCCTTTTTCCCATCAGAGGCTCGCTTGTTTCTCCTCCGACCTCTCCTTGTCTTCCTTCTGAAGGGTTAATAGAAGAATTCGGGGTAGATCTGTCTTCACTCAATCTCCTTTTCACAGGTGGGGGTTCTTCCTGCCCACTGGAATCCGAATCTGTTGTCCATGTGGCTATTTTATTGGATGCGGTTTTAGATTTTTTCTTTGCTTTTCCTTTCTTGTAAAAGGAAAAATTATCATTATTTTTGTTCCATCTAAAGACGTTGCCTGAATCATAATCTGCTTTGTCGCTTAGAAATTTTTCCTTCTTGCGCTCTTTCACTATAGACTGATATGGTATCAATTTTTTGTCCAGGTTCTGCAGAAATCTGTTCCATTGATCTTGTGATAAACGCATCTCCAGCTCTTTTCTTAATCTTATCAGTTCAGTTGTTATTTTAGCGTGTTCTTTTTCATTTTTTTGTAACACTAAATCTAAGAATTTAAGTGAACATTCTGCTTGAACATTATTCCACAGTTGTTTAAATTCGACCTCATCTTGATAAAATGATAAAGCCTTCATTACTCTAAGCCCTCTGGGCACACGCTGGCAGTCCTTATATGAACGTAGCGACTGAGCTGACCAAAATAAAGAGATTTCCTTCTCAGCCAAGTTGGATATTTTATATTCCAATGATTTCACACTTAAAATGTCCGTGTCCATTTTACTATTACACTCCAAAAAATACGTGTTAGCGTCTTCCCTCCCCGCAAGGATTCCATCCCCACTGCTGGTCGGAGTGACCACCTCCATTATTTCTGATTCAGCCATATTATTGCAGGACTTTACTTCTTTATAATGCTTTCTGTTCTGGTGTTGCAGGAACGTGCTCACTGATGAATATAGATGAGTGAACTTTATGTGCAAGAGAGAACTACCAGGGCACTGTTCCCCACCAAGTACCAAAAAATCGTCCTATTCCAGGCTGAAAAACCTCATGCTCTGTGGTGCCATTGATGTAGCAGAGCTTATGAACATCAAAGTAGTTGAGAAAAAAACATCAGGCACTCACCAGAGTTTGCTTGTGCAGGTTTCCAGTTTATTCGTGCAGGTTACATGTGCATGGGGGTGGAGGGGAGGGAGAGGACACTAGACACGTCCAACGACGACGGCCGTTTCGCACCTGTCTGGTGCTTCAGCTGGTCTGGGTTGATCTGACATCACGTCCGTTATAACCACATTAACCATGTGGCTGATGTCAAAAGTGATTAAAACAGTTTAAAATCAAACTATAGTATTACTACTAAATGGAGTGTTAGTAAACATTTACAAAATATAAGGACATATTATAACCTTTTATACAAAAAATGGAATATTATCCTAGGAACACACTTAATTCATTTTTATCATTTAGTCCTAATGGACCTAAAGCATTAAACTTCATAATATATTCTGCCTCTTTTCTGAGCAAAATTTTGTGTGTGTCCCCTCCTCTGGCTGGGGGTTTGATCAGATAAATACCTGCAAATGACAGTACATTTGAGTCAGCATTGTGGGCTTCTTTTATATGATTGATTAATCTTGTTGCATCTACTCCACTAAGAATGGAGTTTTGTGCTCCCTAAACCTCACAAATAATTGCCGTATGGTTTTACCGATATCATTTGTGAGGTTTAGGGAGCACAAAAACTCCATTCTTGGTGGAGTAGATGCAACAAGATTAATCAATCATATAAAAGAAGCCCACAATGCTGACTCAAATGTACTGTCATTTGCAGGTATTGATCTGATCAAACCCCCAGCCAGAGGAGGGGACACACACAAAATTTTGCTCAGAAAAGAGGCAGAATATATTATGAAGTTTAATGCTTTAGGTCCATTAGGACTAAATGATAAGAATGAATTAAGTGTGTTCCTAGGATAATATTCCATTTTTTGTATAAAAGGTTATAATATGTCCTTATATTTTGTAAATGTTTACTAACACTCCATTTAGTAGTAATACTATAGTTTGATTTTAAACTGTTTTAATCACTTTTGACATCAGCCACATGGATAATGTGGTTATAACGGATGTGATGTCAGATCAACCCAGACCAGCTGAAGCACCAGACAGGTGCGAAACGGCCGTCGTCGTTGGACGTGTCTAGTGTCCTCTCCCTCCCCTCCACCCCCATGCACATGTAACCTGCACGAATAAACTGGAAACCTGCACAAGCAAACTCTGGTGAGTGCCTGATGTTTTTTTCTCAACTACTTTGATGTTCATAAACTCTGCTACATCAATGGCACCACAGAGCATGAGGTTTTTCAGCCTGGAATAGGACGATTTTTTGGTACTTGGTGGGGAACAGTGCCCTGGTAGTTCTCTCTTGGAAATAAAAAATAGACAACAAAAAAAGTTTTATTTGAAAAAACACTCCCAAAACATTCCCTCTTTCACTAATTTATTGAAAAGAACAATCAATTCCATGTCCGGCGTAATCCAATAAAGGGGGGTGTCCCACGGCGATCCATACCATAGTCGCTGTCCCAGTCAATGAAGAACAGAATGTTCCCCATTGGCTGGGAGAGCAATGCAGTGACCTGAGCTAACATCAATAGCCCAGGTTACTGCATGGGATGCCGAGCGCTGCTGCCAGGAGGATAGATGAGATCATTACCTGCTGTGATCATCTCCTGTACTGCTGACGTCAGCGCTGTCACTGACTTCTATGCCCGCCGCGTTATCAGAAGTATCACGAGAGCCTGTGACGTCACCGCTAGTGACAGTCTCGGGCCGCTCGCGAGACGGGCATAGACGTCAGGAGGCAGGAGATCGTCACAGCAGGTAATGATTTCACCTCCTGACAGCAGCGATCGTCATCCCCGCGGCTGCCAGCACTGCAGGGTGTCAGTGTCTGCCTGCGCTGCCGCGTGACAGGCTGCTGACACTGCGGGCAGACACTGACACCCTGCAGTGCAGTGTCAGTGTCTGCCTGTGTCAGTGTCTGCCTGCGCTGCAGAGTGACAAGCTGCTGACACTGCGGGCACACACTGACACGCTGCAGTGCAGGCAGCCGCGAGGCTGGAGCGGGACACAGACTGCACGGGCACCTGGAGGTCACACGGAAGCGCTTCTGTGCGGCGTCCAGGGAGTGTGACGTGTGTGTTTACTCTGCTCCGCTTCCTCTTCTTGGCATAATGACATCACTCCCTGCAAAACCGCAGGCAGCGATGAGCATTACCGCAGGTAAATCGCGGCTATACCGGGGGTATACCGCACATCATTTGCTACCTGCGGTATACCCCCGGAATTTCGCGATTACATTACAGTGAATGGAGTGAAATTCCGGGAGTATTCCGCAGGTACCTGCGGGAAATAATGGACATGCTCATTTTCTCAAGAAATTTTCTCAAGAAATTCTTCTCAAGGAAATTTCTTGAGAAAAATCCGCAGTGTGCACACAGCTATTTTTTTTTCACATAGGATTTTCTGGGAAATGTCTGCACAAAGATTGCAGACATTTCTCAAGAAATTTCCGCGGCAAATCCGTGGGTAAATCCGCGGGTAAAACAGCCTAGTGCGCACAGGGCCTAAAACTGATTGGCAGCTTTCTGTCTATGCACAGTGTACACAGAAAGCTGCCAATCAGTAGTGTGGACGGGGTTATGGGACTGGTAGATCTGCAACGATTTGATTATATCTACACTAAGTAGACCGGTAAGTGAGACATCGCTGAAATCAGGCTGTCTGCCCCTACATCATACTGCTCTCAGAAAGTATAGCAAAAACAGGGTGACACATTCCCTTTAAAATTAATTGCTGACTTGTCTAGTCTGGATTACCACATAGCATCTCCCACAGTTAACCAAATAATATAATTTAGAAAGCCAGATTTTATAACATTTTATTAAAGTTTTTATATGTTTTTGTTGCGTAGCTTGTCAATACGATTCTCGTTTACCTGATTTAACCATTTACTTACAGATACCTGAAACATAGCTACCCACTCTGCTCCCCATGTTACTGAGTTTGGCATATAACGCAGGTATTCCATGAGTCGGCTGTAGATAGATTACTTGTCCTTGTATTTCTGTACATCATTATAACAGATGTGCCATATAGAAGATTGCCCCTCTAAATCAGTGCCTGCACCAGTGTAACTCAGTATTAACAAAGTGATCTTATACGGCAGGGCCTCAAATGGCATCATGCATAAAACAAGATAAAGCTTAAATGGCGGCATTCCCTGAGGGTAGCATTGTAGCAGTGAACATTGGCCTAGCAAGACCTGTCTATCAGTAACGGAGCTCTCCTGCTGCACACACATCCTTCTCGGGTGATTACCATATGAATGCGTTCTGCCTCTTATGAATGGCTGTTCACATGTAGCTTCCTGGCTGCTAACAGCGCAGAACACAGTATAGTGCTTAACTATGAATTTTGCATTCTGGTCTCGATAAAGGCTCAGGACCTCAGACAAAATGCGTTGTAATGTGTAAACAATAAAGAATCACATTTTTTTCAATATAAGAATTACTTTATTATTTCCATGCTTGAAGAAGTCACAGCACCTATTGTGGCGATGACATGCGACTGATTCCACTCCAAGCTACTACACAATCAGAATTACAGCTGGGATATCGACAGTGATCGCTGGCTCGAGGCTGCCGTCTTCTCGCACACGTGTATGTCCAAGCAGTAATTACAGCAGTGTTTTCTCTCCTTTTCCCAGTAGTAATAGCAGCTCTTCCTGCTCTAGTAGGCTCAGTAGTCCTTTACTTTGGGTGTCCACTGCAATGTCTTAGGCTAGGGCCCCACTTTGCGTTTTTACCTGCTTTTCAGGTGCTTTTTGGGTGCGTTTTGAGAAGCACCTTTTTTATGCCAAAATGCTTGCGTTTTCATTTTCCAGCCATTTCAATCGCATTTGTGATTTATCTGACCCCATGTAAACGCATCTGCGAATCTGCATATTTTGTGGCAAAAACCATGCGTTCAAAGAAGCAGCATGTCAATTGTTTTTGCCATTTTGGGTGCGTTTTGCTAACATTGAAGTCAATGAGAAGTTGCAAAAACCAAGATTCCTTCAAATTCCTGCGTTTTACCTGCTTTTTATGTGCAGAAAACATGCGTTTTGGACTACCAAAACGCATGCTTTTTGAACATTAAAATAATGATTTCATATGTCCCTTTACACACACACATAGTCGACAATTAAATTTAACAAAAATAATAATGTATTGCTATTTTTCCAATAAGTAGTATATCACCGCTATCATTTTATTAAATATTTCTATTTCCTTAATTATTTCTAAAATTCTATATGTGTTCCTTTTTTTTTTCTTTTTTTCATTGTGTTTGACTGTTTAAACTTTATTTAGCAGTGTCTTGATGTTCAAAATGCATCTGTCAAAACGCAGGTGGAAAAGCATGTAAAAAGCGCTGAAAACACATCTAAAACGAGGTAAATACGCATGTGTTTTCATCGCTAAATTTCTGAAAAAGGCAACTTTGGTCAAATCAATTAAGCCCAAAACGTGCATTTAGAACTGCAAGTAGGAGAACGCAAAGTGGGGCCCTAGCCTTAGGCCGGTTTCACACATCAGTTTTTTGCCTCCAGGTTCAATCCGGCAAAAAAACTGATGCGACGGATCCGTCGAAAAAACTGTTCCATTGCATCAGTTTTTTCCATCCGTTTCTTCTGTTTTGATACTGAGCATGCTCAGTTTTAAAAAAAAAAACGTAAACCAGTGTCGGATTCCGGCATATGATGGATGACGACGGGGTCGGCTGCCATAGGCTTCCATTATAAAACACGCCGTACGGCGATCTGTTTTTTCGCCAGAGACAAAAAACGTTCCATTCAACATTGGATCCAGCCGCCGGACAAGCAAATTTTGCCGGATCCGGTGAAAGCCGGAAGGAATGCAAGGAAATCCGGCACAATCCGGCGCTAATAGAAGTCTATGGGGGGAAAAACTGATCCGGCGGCAACAGACGCCGGATCCGTTTTTTCATGTTTTTGCCGGATTGTGCCTGATGGGAAAAAAATGATGTGTGAAAGCAGCCTTAAAGAATCCCTTTTTTTAAGATGTCAATTCATTAAATGTGTGTATATGTGCATGTAATGTAGTGTGAGTGTACAGTATATAACAATATAATAATAATTTTTATTTATATAGCGGCAACATATTCCGCAGCACTCTACAATTCAAAGGGGACATATTCAGACAATATCAAACATTACAGAGTAAAACAATCCAACAGAAATCAAAAGGAGATGAGAAAATAGGGGAAACCACAAAAGGTAAATGGTAAAAAGTGCTTGAATAGTATGGTCCACGCATCAATATAATAAATAAGGAATTCACATATCGCTGCATGAACCGGTCACCAGCCAGTATGTGTACAAGTACAGGTACAAGGGATATTAAGTGCCTAGATGGAGTAAACAAATGATAAAAGGGACCAGATTTTGAAGAAAATATTCTAAGGGCAAAACAGGAATAGTTAGCTAAGTGAGGAGAGATAGCCTAGTCTAAATAAATTTTTTTTAGGGCACGCTCAAAACTGTGGATATTGTAAATTAAGCAAATTGTCCTGCGTAGTGCGTTCCAGAGAATTGGCGCAGCTTGTGAGAAGTCTTGAAGGCGAGAGTAGGAGGTTCAGATTGTAGAGGATGACAGTCTTAGGTCATTAGCGAAACAGAGGGCACTGGTAGGTTGATAGACAGAGATGGGGGAGGGGATATGGAGCGGTGCAAAATTGTGGAGAGCTTGGTGGGTGAGAGAGGTAAGATTATTTTGTACTCTGTAGTGGATGGGCAACCAGTGCAATGACTGGCACAAGGTGGAGGCATTGGTGTAGCAATAGGAGAGGAATATGATCCTGGCTGCTGCACTCAGGACAGATTGGAGAGAGTAGAGCTTAGTAAAAGAGAGACCGATTAGTAGAGAGTCGCAGCAGTCCAGACGAGAATAAATAAGAGCGACAGTAAGAGTTATTACAACGTCAACGGTAAGAAAAGGTCGAATTTTAGAGATGTTTTTGAGGTCGAGATGACATGAGCGAGCGATCAGATGTAGGGAGTGATGTAAAGATCTAAGACAAATTTGATCCCAAGACAGCGGGCGTGCTGCTGGGGAGTAATGGTTGAACTATACACGTAAATGGTAATATTGGGTTTAGTAAGGTTAGTCGAGGGAGGAAACATGAGAAGTTCAGTTTTTGATAGATTCAGTGTCAGATAGAGGGAGGACATGATGTTGGAGGCAGCAGACAGACAATCACTAGTATTTTGTAAAAATGCAGGGGTAATGTCAGGGAACGATATGTATGATTAGGTGTCATCAGCATAGAGATGGTACTGGAAACCAACTCTACTGATGGTTTGTCCAATATGAGCAGTGTATAGAGAGAAGAGGATGGGGCCTAAGACTGAGCCCTGAGGAACCCCTGACAGAGAGGAAAAGAGGAGAGAAAGAGGAGCCGGAAAAGAATAAGTGAAGGAGCGGTCACAGAGGTAGGAGAACCAAGAGAGAACGGTGTCATTGTGCCTGATAGAGAGGAGCTTGACGAGGATCAGCTGGTGATCGAACACAGCAGAGAGATCCAGGAGAATCAGCAGGGGGTAGTGACTATTAAGGCCCCTTTACACACTGAAACTTTCTAGCGATCCCACCAGCGATCCCAACCTGGCCGGGATCGCTACAAAGTCTCTGGTGAGCTGTCAAACAGGCAAACCTGGCCAACGACGCAACAGCGATCCGGACCTGCAGAACGACCTCGCTAGTCATTGGGGACGTTGTAAAGCAGCTTTTTGAAAGGGAAGTCGCTAACGAAGTCGCTGTAAAGTCCCCTTTACACACTAAAACTTTGCTGCACAGCGGGAAACAAAGGACCAAAGAATGGTCCTGAACGATTTGTAACGATCAGAACTTCACAGCAGGGGCCAGGTCGCTGATGTGTTTCACACACTGCAATGTCGCTGGGGAGGTCGCTATAACGTCACAAAACCGGTGACGTTACAGCGATGTCGTTTGCGATGTTGCAGTGTATAAAGCCACCTTTAGAGTTAGCTGTTAGCAGATCATTAGAGACTTTAGTAAGAACAGTTTCAGTAAAGTGTAAGGAGCGGAAACCGGGTTGTAAAGAGTCAGGAAGAGAGTTCTCTGAAAGATAGCGGAATAGACGGGCCCGGACCAAGCGTTCCAGAACTTTATAGATGAAGGGGAGATTAGAGACTGGTCTGTAGTTCGCAGTGCGGTTTTGATACAGGCATGGGTTTTTTAATAGTGGGTGTATGCTGACATGTTTGAAGGAGGGAAGTACCATATGACAGGGAGAGGTTAAATATTTTAGTTTAGATGAGTGTTGAAAGATGGGGAAAGGGACTAAGGGGTACTTTGCACACTACGACATCGCAGCGGCGATGTCGGTGGGGTCAAATTAAAAGTGACGCACTTCCGGCATCGCATGCAACATCGTAGTGTGTAAAGGCTCGATGATACGATTAACGAGCGCAAAAGCGTCGTAATCGTATCATCGCTGCAGCGATGGCGTAATCCATAATTACGCTGACGCGACAGTCCGATGTTGTTCCTCGCTCCTGCGGCAGCACACATCGCTGTGTGTGAAGCCGCAGGAGCGAGGAACATCTCCTACCGGCGTCACTGCGGCTTCCGTAGAATATGCGGAAGGAAGGAGATGGGCGGGATGCTTACATCCCACTCATCTCCGCCCCTCCGCTCCGATTGGCCGCCTGGCATGTGACGTCGCTATGACGCCGCACGACCCGCCCCCTTAACAAGGAGGCGGGTCGCCGGCCAGAGCGACGGTCGCAGGACAGGTGAGTCCATGTGAAGCTGCCGTAGCGATAATGTTCGCTACGCCAGCTATCACAAGATATCGCTGCTGCGACGGGGGCGGGTACTATCGCGCTCGGCATCGCAGCATCGGCCTGCGATGTCGCAGCGTGCAAAGTACCCCTAAAGGAGATGTGAGGGAATAGGGTCAATGGTGTAGGTAGTAGGGCGAGAAGATGCAAGGAGCCTAGTAACTTCTTCTGTGAGTGTATTGATATGCTCACCACAGCCACTCTCTCCAAGATCTAGAGCCGTTCTCCTCGTCTTCTCAGTGACAGCACTGCTCCACAGAGACTCTCCAGGTGAAACTGCACTCTGCCTGACCTGCAAGAGACTTTTACGTTATCCTATGAGTTAGAATGAGGCTCCATAGACTTATACTGTAAAAGAGACTTCTGACTCACACATATTGCAATAGTGTCACTCAGAAAAGGAAAATAACAGCATTGGACACCAGAGCGAGCAGTGGTAGATGAATATATATATTACATTTAATTAATAAAATCTAAACTTGTCATCAGGATCTGGCATAATAAAGGTGCTGTTCATAGAAATCCGCAGCCTGGTTATACAACGGAGTTAGCATTTTTATTTCGAAAACGGAACTAGATAGAGAAAAAAAGTGAACTACAAAGTTGTAGGGCATCGTCAATTCAATACGAATCGACACCTTGCATAAAAAAATCGTATTGCACTCGCACCAATGTTAAAAAATATGGAAGGACATATCTGCCAGTTTTTCCTCTGCAAAATTTGGCATGCTGTGAGTGCCTGCGTACCTCACCAATGCAAGTCAATGGGTTCGAGAAATATGCGGGGCACATGAAAAATAGATAAATTAGATAGATACAGGTGCATCTCAATAAATTAGAATATCATCAAAAAGTTAATTTATTATAGTAATTCAATACAAAAAGGTAAACACATACATTATATAGTCATTACACACAGAGTAATCTATTTCAAGTGTTTATTTCTGTTAATGTTGATGATTATGGCTTACAGCCAATGAAAACCCAAAAGTCATCTCAGAAAATTAGAATATTATATAAGACCAACTGAAAAAATGATTTTAAACTCAGAAATGTTGGTGCCTACTGAAAAGTCTGTACAGTAAATACACTCAGTACTTGGTCGGCTCCTTTTGCATGAATTACTGCATCAAAGCGTTGTGACATGGAGGCGATCAGCCTGTGGCACTGCTGAGGTGTTATGGAAGCCCGCATTGCTTTGATAGCAGCCTTAAGCTCGTCTGCATTGTTGGGTCTGTTGTCTCTCATCTTCCTCTTGACAAAACCCCATAGATTCTCTATGAGGTTTAGGTCAGGTGAGTTTGCTGGCCAATCAAGCACAGTGATACTGTGGTTAGTATACCAGGTATTGGTACTTTTGGCAGTGTGGACAGGTGCCAAATCCTGCCGGAAAATGAAATTTTCATCTCCAAAAAGCTTGAGGGAAGCATGAAGTGCTCTAAAATTTCCTGGTAGATGGCTGTGCTAACTTTGGTCTTGATAAAACACAATGGACCTACACCAGCAGATGACATGGCTCCACAAACCATCACTGAGTGTGGAAACTTTACACTAGACCTCAAGCAGCTTGGATTGTGGCCTCTCCACTTTTCCTCCAGACTCTGGGACCTTGATTTTCAAATGAAATTCAAAATTTACTTTCATCTGAAAACAACACCTTGGACCACTGAGCAACAGTCCAGTTCTTTTTCTCCTTGGCCCAGGTAAGACGCTTCTGGCATTGTCTATTGGTCATGAGTGGCTTGACACAAGAAATGTGACAGTTGTAGCCCTTGTCCTTGATATGTCTGTGTGTGGTGGCTCTTGAAGCACTGACTCCAGCAGCAGTCCACTCCTTGTGAATCTCCCCAAATTTTTGAATGACCTTTTCTTAACAATCCGTTCAAGGCTGTGATTATCCCGGTTGCTTGTGCACCTTTTTCTACCACACTTTTTCCTTCCACTCAACTCTCCATTAATATGCTCGAATACAGCACTCTGTGAACAGCCAGCTTCTCTAACAATGACCTTTATTGGCTTACCATCCTTTTGGAGTGTGTCAATGACTGCATTCTGGACATCTATCAAGTCAGCAGTCTTCCCCATGGTCGTGTAGCCTACTGAAACAGACTAAGGGACCATTTTAACCACGTAGGAAGCCTTTGCAGTTGTTTTGTGGTAATTCTAATTTTCTGAGATAATGACTTTTGGGTTTTCATTGGCTGTGAGCCATAATCATCAACATTAAGAGAAATAAAGACAGGAAATAGATCACTCTGTTTGTAATATACGTGTTTCCCTTTTTGTATTGAACTACTGAAATAAATTAACTTTTTGATAATATTCTAATTTATTGAGATGCGCCTGTATATAATGTCTTATACCTCCTCTACATATTGTAAGCTTGTACCCTTTAGTGCCTTTCATGTGACAGTAACTGGTGTTTAGCCTTGAATTTAGCCATAAAATTAATACATAAATGAAAATGATGAGGGGTCCCCCCGATTTTGGTAGCCAGCTAAGGTAAAGCTGACAGATCAGCCCGCAGCTGGCAGCTTTTCCTTGGCTGGTTATTCAAAACAGAGGTCACCCCCCAATGTTTTTTTAAATTATTTATTTAAAATTAAATAAATTTAAAAAAAATAAAAGTGGGGTCCCCCCATATTAGATCACCAGCCAAGGTGAAGTTGACAGCTGGGGTCTGTTATTCTCAGGGTGGAAAGGGACATGGTTATTGGTCCCTTCCCAGCCTAAAAATAGGCTGTAGTCACCCCAGAAGCTGCCCACACAGATGTCACATGGAGGCTAGGCGAAGGGGAAAATGAATTTGCATGATGTCAGGGCCGTATTTACCATTAGGCACCCATGGTCCCGTGCCTAGGGCGGCAGGCTGCAGGGGGCGGCACCTTCTAGCAGTAAAAAAAAAAATTTTTTTTTTTTATAAATTCATTAAATCTGCTGTATTTTCGGAGGGGGGAGGGGGGAGAGGCGCACCTTTATTTCTTTGTATCCGCGTCAATTAAGACGCGAATGCAGACAAACTGCGGCGGCCGGGCACAGAGAGCTGATTGACCCCGGAACTGCCGGCGCCTGCACTTCCGGGGTCACAGGCGCGCCAATCAGCTCTTTCCTCTGTGCTGCGTCCAATGCTGTGTGGATTTCACATGCAGAGCTCACAGCAGGACGCCGCAGAGGACGCCGCGATGGAAGCCGGTGTCAGAAGAGGATACTCACGTGAGCCAGGAAGATGACGGCGGGCCCTGGAGCAGGTAAGTGCTCGCAGAGCTGAAGATTCATAAGGAGCGTGGGGGTGTCTCTAATGCAGACTGGAGATCTGCGTATGGGGTGGGAGGAGAGAGGCTGATACTGGGGGAGACTTGGGGGAAGAGAAGCTGATACTGGAGGAGGCTTGGAGGAGAGAGTATGATGCTGGGGGAGGCTGGGAGGGGGGAGGCTGATATTGCGGAAGGCTGGGATGGGGGGAGGCTGACGCTGGGGGAGGCTGGGAGGAGGGAGGCTGATGCTGAGGGAGGCTGATGCTGGGGGAGGCTGGGAGGAGATAGGCTGATGTTGGGGGAGGCTGGGAGGAGAGAGGCTGATGCTGGGGGAGGCTGGGAGGAGAGAGGCTGATGCTGGGGGAGGCTGATGCTGGGGGAGGCTGGGAGGAGGGAGGCTGATGCTGAGGGAGGCTGATGCTGGGGGAGGCTGGGAGGAGAGAGGCTGATGCTGAGGGAGGCTGATGCTGGGGGAGGCTGGGAGGAGAGAGGGGGAGGCTGGGAGGAGAGAGGCTGATGCTGGGGGAGGCTGATGCTGGGAGAGTTTTGGAGGAGAGAGGCTGATGCTGGGGGAGGCTGGGAGGAGAGAGGCTGGTGCTGGGGGAGGCTGGGAGGAGAGAGGCTGGTGCTGGGGGAGGCTGGGAGGAGAGAGGCTGATGCTGAGGGAGGCTGGGAGGAGAGAGGCTGATGCTGAGGGAGGCTGATGCTGGGGGAGGCTGGGAGGAGAGAGGGGGAGGCTGGGAGGAGAGAGGCTGATGCTGGGGGAGGCTGATGCTGGGAGAGTTTTGGAGTAGAGAGGCTGATGCTGGGGGAGGCTGGGAGGAGAGAGGCTGGTGCTGGGGGAGGCTGGGAGGAGAGAGGCTGGTGCTGGGGGAGGCTGGGAGGAGAGAGGCTGATGCTGAGGGAGGCTGGGAGGAGAGAGGCTGGTGCTGGGGGAGGCTGGGAGGAGGGAGGCTGATGCTGGGGGAGGCTGGGAGGAGGGAGGCTGATGCTGAGGGAGGCTGATGCTGGGGGAGGCTGGGAGGAGAGAGGCTGATGCTGGGAGAGGCTGGGAGGAGAGAGGCTGATGCTGCGGGAGGCTCGGAGGAGAGAGGCTGATGCTGAGGGAGGCTGATGCTGGGGGAGGCTGGGAGGAGAGAGGCTGATGCTGGGGGCGGCTAGGAGGGGGGAGGCTGATGCTGGGGGAGGCTGGGACGAGGGAGGCTGATGCTGAGGGAGGCTGATGCTGGGGAGGCTGAGAGGAGAGAGGCTGATGCTGGGGGAGGCTGGTGCTGGGGGAGGCTGATGCTGGGGGAGGCTGGGAGGAGGGAGGCTGATGCTGGGGGAGGCTGGGAGGAGGGAGGCTGATGCTGAGGGAGTCTGGGAGGGGGGAGGCTGGGAGAAGAGAGGCTGATGCTGGGGGAGGCTGGGAGGAAAGAGGCTGATGCTGAGGGAGGCTGATGCTGGGAGAGGCTGATGCTTCGGGAGGCTCAGAGGAGAGAGGCTGATGCTGAGGGAGGCTGATGCTGGGGGAGGCTGGGAGGAGAGAGGCTGATGCTGGGGGAGGCTGGGAGGAAAGAGGCTGATGCTGAGGGAGGCTGATGCTGGGAGAGGCTGATGCTTCGGGAGGCTCGGAGGAGAGAGGCTGATGCTGAGGGAGGCTGATGCTGGGGGAGACTGGGAGGAGAGAGGCTGATGCTGGGGGAGGCTAGGAGGGGGGGAGGCTGATGCTGGGGCAGGCTGATGCTGGGGGAGGCTGGGAGGAGGGAGGCTGATGCTGGGGGAGGCTGGGAGGAGAGAGGCTGATGCTGGGGGAGGCTGATGCTGGGGGAGGCTGGGAGGGGGGAGGCTGATGCTGAGGGAGGCTGATGCTGGGGGAGGCTGGGAGGAGAGAGGCTGATGCTGAGGGAGGCTGATGCTGGGGGAGGCTGGGAGGAGAGAGGCTGATACTGGGGGAGGCTGATGCTGGGAGAGTTTGGGAGGAGAGAGGCTGATGCTGGGGGAGGCTGGGAGGAGAGAGGCTGGTGCTGGGGGAGGCTGATGCTGGGGGAGGCTGGGAGGGGGGATGCTGATGCTTGGGGAGACTGGGAGGGTGGAGGCTGATACTGGGGGGGGCTGGGGGGAGAGAGGCTGATGCTGGGGGATAGGCTGCTGGTGAAGGCGGGGAAGAGCGGCTGCTGCTGGGGGAATGGGAGAGAGGGGCCAATCCTAGAGACAGAGGACAAGGGTTGAGGGATAGTGCAATTACAAAATCGATGGCGGGGGAGTGTAAGGACTCAGAATGAGAGGGGGGCAGCATTGGGAGCTCATTATGGAAAAGGGGCAGCATGTGTGGGCTCAGTATGGAGTGGAGCAATGTAGGGGAGTCAATATCAAGAGTGGGGTAGTGTGTGTGTGTGTGTGTGTGTGTGTGGGAGGGGTGTCTCAGCATAAGCGTTAGTGTGGTGGTCTTAGTATGATGAATGGGGCAGCATGGAGGTGTCATTATGAAAAAGAGGAAGGCAGCATTAGGAGCTCATGGAGAGGGAGCAGCATGCATGGGACATTGTGAGGAGGGGGCAGCATGCATGGGACATTGTGAGGAGGGGGCAGCAAGCATGGGACATTGTGAGGAGGGGGCAGCATGCATGGGACATTGTGAGGAGGGGGCAGCATGCATGGGACATTGTGAGGAGGAAGCAGCATGCATGGGACATTGTGAGGAGGGGGCAGCATGATGTGAGGTCAATGTGCAGATCATATTTCATAATTGAGGAAGGTGTGGTGGGTATAATTTATAAGGGAGGGCAGTGTGTAGTTTATTAGGGGCAGTGTGACAGTCACAGTATATAAGTGGGGACGGTGTGGTGGGAATATTTTATACTTATGCTATGTTTTGATGTGCCCGTGGTGATCCCCATTGGGGGGGTGGGGTGGTTAGTGCCCTTCGTTTCTCATTGATACTTTTTCAAGTGTTTTACAGAGTAGATCTGCCTTAAACAGATGTCGTGTGCGAAAACTCTGTGTTACGTTGTCACTAAGGGGCGCGACCACTTAAAGTGCCTAGGGCAGCACGAAGGCAAAATACAGCCCTGCATGACGTACAGAATGACACTCGCATCTCACTCCAAGACGGTTTCAGGAGCAGCAGCGGAGCCATATTTCACACGCAGATGTGAGTGAACCCTTATACTCATCCTGATACTGCAAAACATTCACATAATGCACCGATTGCAGGCCGTAAGACCTCAATCAGATGTCTGTGATTTTTCAGATATGCAAAAAATAGACCAGGGTTTTTGATCCGATTTTCAGCGGTGTTTGGTCAGTGCGTCAGTTTTTACCATCAGTGTTTCCTCAGTAATTTTCATGCATTAAAAATATAGCTAAATTGAAAAACTTGTCCAATCCATAACAACGATAATTACGGACAGTACACAGATTGCACGCTAATGGAATCTGTGTGCTGTCTGTGATTTTCATGGACCCAAAGACTTTTATTGGTAATTTTGAGCCATGATGTAGATCAAAAACAGACGTTTCCTGGATTATTGTTTTTTGCCTAACGGTCTGCAAAAAAACACAGACATGTGAACAACTCCATAAATTATAATAAGTGTACGAAAAATAGACATCTGAATGAAGGCTAGATGGGGATTTTCTTATTACACATTATAATTACACGAGCCCCCAGAGTGAATGGAGCCATAGTTTGACCACTGTTCCACACTGCCTATGAGACTGTCAGGAATAATGAAATACAGCACTTGTCATCTCCATCAGTCCCATAGTGAAAAGTGCGGTGGTCATACTCTGCACCCTACTTCATTAACACATTGAGATTACAGGGGTCCAGATGGTCAGACTTAACCAATCAATAACTCATACCAATGATTATTTTAGATTCATATCAGTAATTCTGCATTTATTCAGCCATTTTTTTTTATCACTAATCGCTCACTCATTACTTCTGTCCAGTTATCTGTGCATGTAAATAAGTCTTTGTACGTGAACTGTCAGTTACTTTGTTGCATCCATTTCTACTAACATCCGCGAGTGCAGAGATCGTGCACAGTGCTCTCATCATCGGATTCACCGGTGTCAGGAAAGCGCCCAGTGACGAGCTTCGTGTATTTGGGCTTAAAGGAAGGCCCAGTCAACAGGGCCAATTTTCTAGTCACCATGACGACTGGATTTTTCACAGCTCTTGCTATTGAACAATTTATTATATAAAAGCGGTAACCCCCAGCGTTGTCTGGAGGAGACTTGTGCACCCCATCTTGTTCATTTTTAATGATAAAAGTAGCAATGTGTCATCTTTAAATTGTCACCATATGATGATAAACAGAACCAGATTATTTTCTAAGAATGGAATAAATGTTAAGTAGCCGGAAAATAGAGATTTCTTTTGTTCGGAAATATGTTCTGTGACGCAGGCTTCATTGGTAGCACAAGGCTATTTGTGTCACTGCATGCGTCCTGTTTCTATTTACACACTGCTACTATCACGACCTTGTGTAAAACTGGAGAAACATATGACTGCCCACAC
This sequence comes from Anomaloglossus baeobatrachus, assembly GCF_048569485.1. Classification (NCBI taxonomy): domain Eukaryota; kingdom Metazoa; phylum Chordata; class Amphibia; order Anura; family Aromobatidae; genus Anomaloglossus; species Anomaloglossus baeobatrachus. The sequence goes on along the minus strand of NW_027443940.1, from coordinate 285,015 downwards.
ATTAAACAAAGGCCCCTTTTTCCCCGACGCAAAGAAAAGACCACATTAGAAATTTAAATAACTTTATTGGAGAGTAAACAAAACTTACAACCACTCTCATCTTTTAAGACCACCATTTTGGAAGGGTAAGGTCGCAGCTCCTGACATTGACCACCGGAAGTGTTGAGGTTATGCCGCCGGACTCCCGACACATGTTACCCATAGCCGATCTTCCGCCATCCACTGCAACTTACAACATCATTAATCCCAACAACAAACAGCAACATAAAAGGGGAGGGAGGGTGGGCAGCTCTCGATCGCAGATCAAAGAGGCCAGAAGCACTTCAGTCACAGGAATATATACCCCCAAGGGGGAGGGGGGAAGGAGGACTGCCTCACATCCGGATCCGGGAAGGGAACAAGCCATGGAGAATTAACCCTTTACAATGCACCAGGGAAAAGAGGGCATAACAAGCCACAACCAGGCTGGCCAGTCAGGGGCTCCCCGTCATATAAAGCCGGGCTCCCACAGACTGCCCACACATTAAACAAAGGCCCCTTTTTCCCCGACGCAAAGAAAAGACCACATTAGAAATTTAAATAACTTTATTGGAGAGTAAACAAAACTTACAACCACTCTCATCTTTTAAGACCACCATTTTGGAAGGGTAAGGTCGCAGCTCCTGACATTGACCACCGGAAGTGTTGGGGTTATGCCGCCGGACTCCCGACACATGTTACCCATAGCCGATCTTCCGCCACGGAGTAGCGCCGACACGGCGGAGCTACGACCCCCCACCCAGTACAAACAACGCCTCCTCAATTCCATCCTGCAGCCCAGACAGAAAGATGTCCAACCCAATATCATTCAGGTGGACCCCATCTGGACGCATCAGCCTGGCATTAGTCCCCTCTAATTGGCGGTGCCGCACAATAACCCCGCCCTTAAAATGCACAAATCGTGAAATACGATGGTTTATGGTCCTGCGGGTTCTTTCCATACCTGCCCAATCCCGCGCTCCGCGCCACACCACCCTGGGTACTATCTCCGACCATACAATAAGTACTTGTGAGAAAAACGCGGGGAACTTATCAATATCCGCTCGCATAAGCGTAAGAAGCTCCGTCATCTGTATTGAGCACAAATCGTTGCCCCCCGCATGCAAAACCAAGACGACTGGTCCAACAGCCGTTCTGGATATATTCACAACTTCCGGAAGCACTTGTGACCACGTAAGCCCCCGGATGCCTCTCCAATTCACTTCCGCATTAACAAAACCAAGTGATTTACCACCAGGACGTACCTCGGCCCTCTGCCCAGCCCAATAAACATAAGAGTGTCCCAGGACCCAAACACTTGGCCTGGAACAACCTGAAACGAGAAATTACTAAAGTCAGATGCAAATAACGGTTATCAAAGCGTAAGCAGTTCAGGCCTGATATAACGAAAGAAACACCCCGAGCGCCATCTGCCAACCCTCCTAATGTCCTCATTCATTAAACCTGCGCGTGCAGCTTCTGTAGCTGCGCCAATTCTAAACGAATGGGTACCAAACTCACCCGGAGGGAGACCCAAGAAAATCAAAATCCGTCGCAAAACCGCCAAAAACTGGAATCTAGTCAACGGGGACCCGTCAGCATGCGCAAAAAACGAAGGACTTTCAGGGAGAACAGCCAAATAATCAGAAACTAATTTGATAGGGCAAATAGGACCAGTAATAGAAAACAGGGGGAACCACAACCCACTACCCGTCGGGTCCGTCTTCGAACGCCGAATACGAATGCGTATACCGCCGTTACAAAAAGCGACATCGTTATCTTGCAGTCCCCCCGGAACCCGCGCCGAAGGGGCCGCCAGCTCACTAACCCGCAGGGCCTCGAAAAATGCAATCCCGAACGCAGCAGCAAATAAAATCGCTTCAAAAGGTGAACTACAAACCGAATTAGTATTTACTATAAGACGCTGCAAAAGCGAAAAAGAAATTGGACGCCTAAGCAACTTCTGCTCCCTTAATCTTTCCCAACCCTTTAAAGCCTGGCGCAAAATAAAACATTTTGTGCCATCCTCCCATCCGCGCAGTTTAAAATGAAAGGCCAAACCTGACAGCCTATTCTTAGCCAAAGCCGCTGACGAACCAGCGGCATGGAGCTGCTGCAAGTAACGCTCTAAGGCCTCAATCCTGGCCGAGCTAGATGAAGCAACTGGCAGATTACCTGCACAAACACACCACTCTTGCCAAGCCTTACCGTACGCCGTCCATGTTGATGAAGCTATGGAGGCACGAACCAGCGGCATCAGGGGGCCTCCGGCACCTCCCAGAGGTAGTCCGGGCACGTTGCTCCTTGCTGACTGACCAATGGAGCAAGCTCCCGGAATTTCTGGAAATCAAAACGTGAAAGCGCATCAGCCATAGAATTCTTTATACCCGGCACGTGCCGAGCACGAAACCAAATATTAAGGGATAAACATCTCAACACCAAGAAACGAATCAGCTTCACAACCGGAAGTGAAGAAGACGACAAATGATTCACAGCGTGGACAACACTTTCATTGTCGGACCAGAAACAAACTCGAGAATTGGCCAATTCCTCACCCCAAATAACAACCGCCACCACCAATGGAAAGAGCTCGAGCAGCGTGAGGTTTTTTGTCCATTCACATTCAATCCATCTGGATGGCCAACGCTCAGCACACCACTGGTCCTGAAAAATAACTCCAAAACCAACCGACCCAGCCGCGTCAGCAAACAGGGGGAGGTCCTGACACGACCGCTCCTCGCCTTGGAAGCAAGTGCGACCATTATATTGCAACAAAAAACTCCTCCACACTTGTAAGTCCGCCCTTAAAGGGAGGCCTATTCGAATCCTATGGTGTGAAAGCTGAACACCTCGCATGGCCATGGCCAGTCGCCTGGAAAAAATCCTGCCCATCGGCATAATGCGGCACGCGAAAGCCAAAGACCCCAGGAGGGATTGCATCTGTTCCAACGTAACTTTCTTAAGGGAAAGGAAACCATCTATCAAACCTAGAAGCTTATCAATTTTTTCAACAGGTAAACGGAAAACCATGTCCATGGTATCGATTTCAATGCCTAAAAATGAAAGGCACGTAAGAGGACCCACAGTTTTTTCCTCAGATAATGGGACACCAAAAACGCCCATTAACTCCTTAAACCTCATCAGAACATTGCTGCACGTGTACGAACCTGCTGGACCGACAAACAAGAAGTCATCCAAGTAGTGAGTGACCAACTTAGAGCCTGAATCATCTTTAATGACCCATTCCAGGAAGCTGCTGAAAAGCTCAAAATGCCTGCATGAAATTGCACACCCCATGGGCAGGCAAGTATCATAATAATAAGCCCCATCGACGACACAACCCAATAGGTGATGACAATCCGGATGTACAGGCAAAAGGCGGAAAGCGGACTCGATGTCTGATTTAGCCATTAGCGCACCACGCCCGGCTTGCTGGACCATCAAAAATGCATGATCAAAAGAGGCATAAACCACCGAAGACTCTTCCTCACTAATTCCGTCATTTACGGATGAGCCTCGGGGGTGAGATAAGTGGTGAATCAACCTGTATTCTCCAGGCTCCTTCTTAGGGACTACACCCAAAGGGGATACCCTAAGGTTGGAGAAAGGGAGGGAAGCAAAAGGCCCTTCCATGCGACCAAGGGACACCTCCTTCGCTATTTTTTTAGACAACACATCTGGGAGCTCTCTGGCCGATTTAAGGTTAGAGGAAAACGAAGGGGTCACAGAATACCGAAAAGGTATGAAAAATCCGAACGTGAAACCAACCCGCAGCTGAGCAGCTGCCACTTTATTGTGGTGCCTGCTTAGCCACGGCTCCATCGCGGAGACGTTCACCGGGGTCCTTAATTTCTTGTTGTGGGGTTGACCTACTGGAGGTGGCTTTTTGAGCAGGGCGGGAGCACTTGACGAGTGCATGTGGGCCACCACATGCCGAGCATTCATGCTTGTATTTACATAATCCGAAGTACCTGCAGTGGCCGTCATTAAACAGCCAGCAGGTGCCAGGCCTGCGGGCTGAAACTGGCCCCGAGCCAGGCTGCTGGCCCGGGGCCCCGGAATGAAAGGGCTGGATGGGCCTTTGGGACATCATAAGGCGCAGCCATGAATCTGTGGCTTTAACACCCCAACCAAGTTGCGGATTAAGAGCAAGGCGACTCCGGAAATCCTCATCATATCTCCACCAAGCGGAACCGCCATGCGTCTTATACGAATTATAAATTGTGTCCATGTATAGAAAAAGTTCCGAGCACCGCTCAGGATGCTTTCTACCCATGACACAGCCTAAGACAAAAAACGCTTGAAGCCAATTATTTATGGACTTCGCAATCTTAGGACGGCGCTCATACGGCCTGTCCACAGGCCGCTTTTCACGGTCAACCGAGCTTTGTTCTGGCGACAAAAGGGACCAAATATCTATATAATCATTGGTCCAGATCTTATTTATGGTCTCCTGATCCAGGTGGGAACCCAAAGGGGCAACACCACAATAGAAAACGTCCCTATGAATATCTGCGCGAACAGGCGGGAGGGGCGAAGGGGACGCGCTTTGAGGCAACAGTTTAGGGTTCAAAACCACCTTATCCCCACTTAAAATGCTTCTCAACGTGTCCACTGTAACATACTTGTCCATACGAAGAGGAAGACGACCTGTGATGTCTTCTCCTGCCTCGCCTCGAACGACCCACGCCTGGCGAGGCCACGTTGGAGGCTGTAAACGGTTGAACAGAAACAGTGGAAACGGTAGGCATCATCCCTTGCTGGTTTGATAAACCCAGTAACAAAGAGTTACCTGCAGCTGTGGAAATAGCACTAGATTCTGCAGAAACAACACCCGGCTGCAAAGGGGCAATGGCAGAAGCCAGGAGAGTGTCAACAGCTTGAGAGGGGTTAACTCCTCCAGCAGGCACCTGGTGCATTATCAGTGACTGGGAAAGGGGGGGCTGTGGCGATGTAATCAGAGGGGAGGGTGTTTGACTGCCAGCAATCAGCAGCTGTACATTGGGAAGGGGCTGCAGGACAGCTGAATGCACTAGGGGAAAGTCTGTAGAAGGAGGAAGGGGAGCAAACTGTGGGGACCTTAATGATTGCTGACTCCCAGAGGCCCCAGGAGCAACCATCTGATTGTCCCCAGACTGAACCACCGGCAGCTGAGGCTGCCTGTGGCTCACACAATGCCCAGCTTCATCCACAGATGAGGAGCTGGCACTGTGAGTACCCCCCATTAAAGCAGGCTGTGAATATGGCCGTGGGCAGAGCAGGGCAGACGCTGATGTTGTGATTCTGCTGCACGAGGCTGAGGACGCTGGAAGCTGTAACTCCGCCCCCCCTGTGAAGTGGCCAAACATTTAGCAGAAGTGTTATTCAAACTTGTCCCGCCCACCCATTGCCCAGCATGGCTAGGGGGTGGGCCAAAAGCGGGAGGTGTAACCTCCTCAACAAGGGGCGGGTCCTTCCCTGGTTGCTGAATGCTGGAAGGTATCCTCCCATGTTGCCGAGTGGCAGGGCAACGTGATCCTCGGGCCCGAAAGGTAGGCGGGCTCAAACGCTTTGGGGGGCGTGGCTTACGCCCAGATCTCCGGCCTGCTCTATCTAATAACAGAGGCACCGGGACAGGAGCAGGCTCTGGCAGGAGTGCTGCAAGCCATTCAGCTCCCTCCCTGCTTACCCTCTCCCTGATAGCAGCTTCCAAGGGCGACGCCATCCTGAAAAGCACAGATAAAGAACAGCGCAGCACAATGGGGGGTGCAGCTCTCGATCGCAGATCAAAGAGGCCGGAAGCACCTCAGTCACAGGAATATATACCCCCAAGGGGGAGGGGGGAAGGAGGACTGCCTCACATCCGGATCCGGGAAGGGAACAAGCCATGGAGAATTAACCCTTTACAATGCACCAGGGAAAAGAGGGCATAACAAGCCACAACCAGGCTGGCCAGTCAGGGGCTCCCCGTCATATAAAGCCGGGCTCCCACATACTGTGTGCAAGTGATACAGATTGGCAAGGATGTATAAAAGCACAGCATGACCTCACAGCTACCGATTCACTGGCCTTTCCTATTGTGTGTATGCACTAAATATGCACACTTGAGGGTTTGTGACTGAAGCTTTACAGAGTTTGATTTAAGGTCCAGTCACACTAAGCAACTTACCAGCGATCCCAACAACGATAGGAATCGCTGGTAAGTTGCTAGGAGGTTGCTGGTGAGATGGCACACTGCGACGCTCCAGCGATCCCACCAGCAACCTGACCTGGCAGGGATCGCTGGAGCGTCGCTACACGAGTTGCTGGTGAGCTCACCAGCAACCAGTGACCAGCCCCCAGCGCCACGTGGAAGATGCTGCGCTTGGTAACTAAGGTAAATATCGGGTAACCAACCCGATATTTACCTTGGTTACCAGCGCACGGAGCTAAACGTGCAGAGAGCAGGGAGCAGCGCACACTGAGCGCTGGCTCCCTGCTCTCCTAGCTACGGGTTAATTAACCCGATGTGTCCTGCAGCTACATGTGCACAGAGCAGGAGCCGGCACTGACAGGGAGAGCGGCGGAGGCTGGTAACAAAGGTAAATATCGGGTAACCAAGGACAGGGCTTCTTGGTTACCCGATGTTTACTGTGGTTACCAGCCTCCGCAGAAGCCGGCTCCTGCTGCCTGCACATTTAGTTGTTGCTCTGTCGCTGTCACACACAGCGATGTGTGCTTCACAGCGGGACAGCTGTTAAGGTGAACTCTTAACCAGAGATCACTAGTTGCCTACTGCCTGGCCTAATTGGTGTGGGTCGAGTGCATGCTTGAAAAATGAGATCAGACACAGTCGGATATTCATCTTTCCTTGACAGAAGTCAGCCCATGCTCTGCTTTATTACAACTGAGCTTGCTCTGATATAACCTTGCAAAGGGGCATGTCCGGATGTGTTCATTGGTCAGTGGGTCGAACAATGTATTAGTCCATGAGCTGATTGGTAGGCGTCATTGTAGGCGGGTCTATGACATCATTGGATGGATCCATGGCGAAGGTGATGGGAGGGACGTCATCTGGTGGATCCATGCTGGATGGTCTGGTCTGTAATGTCATCTGATCTTTGGGTTGATATTCTCTTATATGGTATCTTCTTACACCTGGACATTCCTTGCATTCCAGGCAAGGTGTGGAGAAACAGGCAATGACAGCCACCTTTATATCTGTGTCATGTATATGATCTGAAACCTGAATTATGTAAGGCAAATCGACATATTTCCCACAATGCTCTATGTGCAGAGGTTAATTAAGTATTTCATTTTATGGCTCTCCTCAACAGTCCCCCCTAAATACTTTATTAACCTTCTGACCCTACCATGGTCCTCTAACACATCAGCTCTAATGCTTTAACTGCAACCTTTTTTTCGTTTTGCTATCCACTATACAAGCAATGCTAAGCCTTTGCCCCCGCTGGTAGAGACTGCTGATCAAAGAGTTGATCACATCCCGCACACACAGTTCACAGAGGTATAGGTAACTAGAACAGACTATTTAATGCTGACGAGCTCACTCAGATTTCGAGATTAATCGATTAGAAAGAGTAAGGCAATTGTAAGAATAAGCTTCTTACTGTTATGCTGCAGCTTTTAGCGTTACTGTTTCTGAAAGACTGATTCTCAGTCAATATCCAAGTGCTGTCCGCGTCTTCGAGACTTTTCTACCTTAATACACCTAATTGTATCACAACACTAATGGATCTCTTCTTGTCTGGGGTCTATAATCTACCACCAGGAGGCCTTTAACAAAATTTCCCTTACACATGGATCCGATTACCTTCAGTAACACAGAGTAGCACTTTTACGGCTTCAAATACCAACAAATAAAACAATACCAGTTACCTATAAGTGTATGTTATCCTTAAGTCACTTAAACCCTTAAAATAATTGACTGGTTCAGGTCAAATAATGTCTTTCCCACCATGAGCCCTTATTTGTGTAATGTTCCTGTACCCATTGTTCCCTTATGGTTATTTCCCATGTATCATCCCCAATCTAGAAATTCTCCATAAAGTTCTATGTGAGATAATCCAGCACTATGTGTGTTGTGACCCTCATTCTGCTGGTACGATGGACTCTTTACAGTGGTTGTTGTCTCCAGATGGGTTTTCCCTCAAGCTTCATGGAAGTTGCTGTGGTTGGGATAAGCTGGATCGGTCCACCTGATCCTGGCTCAGGGATCATTCTGACTTGTCTTTTTAGGATCACCCAGTCTCCTGGCTGGAGACCACGTGCTCCTGACACTGATTTAGGATCTGGAATTGGAGGATACACATGTTTAACACACTATATAGGCAGTTGTATACGGCTCGTACATCACTGGTCAGGACATCACACTGTATCTGCAGTATCTGTGAGAAATATAATCACGCTCTAGGTCCTAAACCAAAAATACCTTATGTAAAGATCGAATTATTAAGGAAAACGAACATTTGTTACATGATTTGCAGCGTTCACCATTATCTTGTGGATCGTTACATGTTTATGTTATAATCATTAAAATTCCAAACAACATACACCCATGTGACTATAGACACAATTAAATATTCCAATAAAGGAGGGGCAGGGATTGGGGCAATAGCCCTAAACTCTCCCTACCTCGCAGCGGAGGTCGGCACCCTATAAGGCGAATTGGCGCCCCCGCTCACCGACGGCTCACCCTCCCTATCCCTACACTGCTAAGCTAATACGTGCTGCTAATGTCAGTGAGGGAATATAGAAACCGTGAGATACAGAGGATAAAGAGGCGTCAATATGCAATTATATATATCCAATTCATTCCCAAAGATTAAATATTCACACTCTGTATTTACATAGCTGTTTGGTAGCTTAAATCAATATGATATAGCAAATTCAAGAACCAAACCCTAAAAGAAATTAAATATCTCACATGTATAACATGTACCCACTGTATGAATATAAAAATAATAAGGCCAGGTAAAGTCATGAGGAGATCTCGTCCAATCACAGACCCTCCACTGTACATGTCACACTCAGACTAATAAAATAAACGCATAATTATCAGACACTTAGCATGAAAGAAGCCCAACGAGTTTCTCCCCTCTTCACAGTGGCAGACAGGGGTTCATCAGGGGCATCGCCAGGTACTGTAGGATCTCTATAATGACCTGTGCTATAGAATATGTACTTTTACCGCTTATTAGGAACTCCATCTTTACATACCACCAGCATCATGAGTTTTTCAGCAGTAATGTTTTCCATACTGGATATGTTTCAGAGCAGGCCTGAAAAGAAATTCACACAACACGCACAAAACGCATATAAACCTACTCATGGTAGATGTATATGACTAATCTGCAATCACCGGAGCAGTAGAGCGGATGAGGGGGGTGTTTCTACGAGGTCTTTACAGTTTGTCTATCTTAATAGGCACACGTCTTACAAGACTGGAGGTGTCTCGCCACCTGGGTACTGAGCAGTGGTGCCGCCCATATCTTGTCCATCCCAACACCTTTGTCACATGGGTTACCTGGGCCATTATTGAGTAGAGCGCTCACGGCAGAGAAAGCTTACCGCCCTTTATCCACAGACCTTCCTCAGTCACTGGCTCCCTGCGTCTCACACTCCGTTCCTTGCTGAATCGCTTGTTCCTGTAAGGATTTAAGAACACAAGGAGTGACCAATGTCACGGACGACTTGACAGGAGCCACCGAGGTACTGGTCTGCTTTGTATAAGGACTCTCAACTCTAGGCCCATTCACTGCTTCTTTGTTGTGCACCTGTGCGAGCATCTCCTCCGGTTGCTGCCTATATCCACATTTTGACTATCTTACCCCTTTCCGCTCTACGAACCACAGTGATCGCAAATCTTCATCTCATTCTCCTATTCCGATGAGAGAGGAGTGGTTTGATTTTTAATACCTCATGTTGTGTAACCTCAGCATATCCAGTGCAGAATCAACCAGCATCTTGGTATCTGGATCCATCTACGGAAAAACTCAAAATCTGCATTAGCAATGGCCTCATCTGAGACATGTTCAAAACCTGACAATTCTTGTTACATCAGAGCAATCATGAGATATATGTGTGTCTGTTGTATCCTCCTTACAGATAAAAATATAAAGACAACTTAATAGAAAAACCCAATCGATGAACAAATTAAAACCTTAAATAATACGTGATTTTCCACATCATCTTTCCCCCCTTTTTTGAATCTATTATCCAAAACATAATTAGATTCAAAAAGTGTGTGGCCCCGGAGCTCTACATTTAGGCATAAAAGTCACATTGTATAGATTGTACCTAATCGGGAACAGCAGAAATATCGTTTTATGTGTAGCCTTATAATGGAAAACTATTTCATTGGCTTTTTAACCTTTGCTTGGACCACAGATATCTGCATTACAAACTTTCTATAAAAAGAAAACAGATGATTCAATACATTATATATAAAACACAGAATTCCATAAATCATCCACATACTTTTAAACCAAATTATTGTAATTATGAATAAATTATTATTAATAAAAATTATTATTTTATCATTATTATTAACAACAATAATATTAATAACGTAACACAACCTCTGGATATAGAGGCGTTCATATTTGCAAAACTGAGGACATCATCAGTAAATTTTCAGCATCTCTGTGATAATTCTGTCCATAAATACTATTACTTTTTATAAAATGCTGATTTACCATAGAAATCCATCTGATTAAACAGCTTCCTATGCTCTTGTATCTACCAATAAATCTAAACATTTACACAATTAAGTTTTATTCCTTTAGGATAAAATTAGTAAAATAAATTATACCTTTTCCAGTATAATTTGCAATGAATTAAATGCAGAAAGCTCTTTTTTTTTTGTTTTTGTTTGCTTGGGCTGCTCATTAAGGTGTAAACTTAAATAGATAGAACTACCCCCCCTTGTAACTTGATACTCTAGTGGAAGAACCTGTATTTTCATCCACCCCCCCCCCCGTAGCCACAAACACACAAACAAGTTGTTCCTCCCCCAAAACAGGAAGTACACTATTTATTTTCACTGGACACAAGTCACATCTCTCTTCTGTTGGATTTTTTTTTTTTTTTTAACCTAAAACATGCAACTCTCAGGATTTATTTGCCACATTCATAATTGGAATATTTATTTATCATGATATCTGCCGCAAAGGTACGTTATTTTAAGGTTTTTTTTCTTATTTTATTGCTTAGTAATTAATAAGATATTGCTCCTTGTGACTGTCCTGACTCAATCCAACCTGCACACTGGATCTATATTTAGTGTTTTCCACAACTACCCAATCATTCAATGTTCCATCTTTTAGTGCTATAAACATTTACTAACACTTCATATGTTATTTGGTGGGAGCAGTTTTGTCAACTTTACACAGATTTACTAACAAAATGGCCACTGCCAGAATAGCACATGGCTTTTCTCACACCTCCCCCCCCCCACTAACTTCCTTTCTTTGTCTCAAACATGCCTCGGCCACCATGTGGCCTTCATCCACCATTTTGGCATGTGGCAGGGAAAAAGGACCTCACATCTGCTCCAACTCTCTCCTATTTTCTGTAGTCTGTACTTATATATATATACACAAACACACACACACACGTGTCCACGATCTAAGTCTAATTATAGATAAAAACACTTATTTTTCTGGCTAAGTATATAGTACTCCATCCAATCCATTGCTCAAACATTTACAGAGCACATGGTCTTCTTCACACATCCCCTGCCTTTTCTTTGTTTAAACCATGCATGCCTCGGCCACAATGTGCTTCATCCACCATTTTAAACCATGCATGCCTCAGCCATGTGCTTCGTCCACCATTTTAAAATCTGACCTAAAATGGCTGCAACCAAAAATAGCACATGGTTTATCACAGGATTGCAGCCTAGAGTCCCCCCATCCCAACAAAATCCACTCTCATCCGGATTTTTCCAGCACAACTAGACGCAACTTCACCAATTTCTCCATCTTTCTCTCAAGATAAACAACACCAACAAAACCAACAAACAAACACAGGAGTAGATGACTCACAACTGACACACAACTTGAACACTAAGTAAAGTTTTGTTAAGTCTGCAGCAGGCGCCTTGGCACGGTGTCCCTGCCCAGTTTCTACATGGTCCGTAATTCATAAAGACACCAATGGTGTCACCCCTGGCTACAAGGTGCCCGTACCAGCCGATTCACGTCCAGCGCTTTTTCTAGACCCCAAGACACCTCATACCAATTATATCACCCAAGCTTGCGCTAAGCCCCAATGGTATCCGTACCAGCCATTTCACGTCCAGCGTTAGGCCCCAAGACTACCACGTACCAGCCACAATGCGCAACTTAAACGCTATGCCCCAATGGTATCCGTACCAGCCATTCCACGCTACACTGCGCTAGGCCCCAAGATTACCACGTACCAGCAGTCCCACGTATTTCCTCACAGAGCCATAAACTGTACCACAGGCGACAACCGTATACTATACCACAGACAAAATCCTTTACCATATCAACAAATTTGAGAGCCCGTGAAAAACACGTGCCTAACCTGACCAATTAAAACCTACGCTATAACTCTAGGTCTTGTACCAAACTGTATTAACTACTTAAGTCTCCACTAGAACCACAAACCATATCACAGGCAACAACTAACAGAACTCACAAACCCACATGCTCTCTTAATTCCCCCCCTCACAAATACACACAACAGACAGCAGGCAACTGAATATGTGACGGTTCTTCCGAGATTAATATGGCCAATAGCCGTGAGACCCGTCTGCCCGTCAACAGATACCCCAACAAACCGGACACAGTCAGGCAATCAGTGCCACACACCCCACCGAGACCACGGGAAGACTACAGATTATGAAAAATCAGCAGACCTACCGTACTCTCGTTCGGAAGTGATCAGTTTCCTGGGGTGTCCAGCACATCATGCCATTCCAGTTGCCGGTTCATCAGGATTTCAGGTGTCTACGTCTATTGGCCCCACGTTGGGCGCCAATAGTGTTAAGGTGAACTCTTAACCAGAGATCACTAGTTGCCTACTGCCTGGCCTAATTGGTGTGGGTCGAGTGCATGCTTGAAAAATGAGATCAGACACAGTCGGATATTCATCTTTCCTCGACAGAAGTCAGCCCATGCTCTGCTTTATTACAACTGAGCTTGCTCTGATATAACCTTGCAAAGGGGCATGTCCGGATGTGTTCATTGGTCAGTGGGTCGAACAATGTATTAGTCCATGAGCTGATTGGTAGGCGTCATTGTAGGCGGGTCTATGACATCATTGGATGGATCCATGGCGAAGGTGATGGGAGGGACGTCATCTGGTGGATCCATGCTGGATGGTCTGGTCTGTAATGTCATCTGATCTTTGGGTTGATCTTCTCTTATATGGTATCTTCTTACACCTGGACATTCCTTGCATTCCAGGCAAGGTGTGGAGAAACAGGCAATGACAGCCACCTTTATATCTGTGTCATGTATATGATCTGAAACCTGAATTATGTAAGGCAAATCGACATATTTCCCACAATGCTCTATGTCCAGAGGTTAATGAAGTATTTCATTTTATGGCTCTCCTCAACACAGCAACAACTAAAAAATGGCCCAGGACATTCAGCAACAACCAGCGACCTCACAGCAGGGGCCAGGTTGTTGCTGGATGTCACACACAGCGACATCACTAGCAACATCGCTGCTACGTCACAAAAGTTGTTCGTTAGCAGCGATGTTGCTAGCGATGTTGCTTAGTGTGACGGGGCCTTTAGAGTAATGAAAATAGAAAGAACAGTCTGATAACTAGGACTCCATATTATGGAGATTCTGCTAGAAATGAATGATTCATCTGTAGAAGCATTATGTTTGACGAAAAAGTGAATGTCATTTCTGTATTGTAAATCGCTAATACATATAGACATAAATTGTGAGAAGGTCCGTGTAAAAGTCCTCGAGGAGAGATATGTATCATCGAGGTTAATTACCTCAGTGTTGTAAGCATGGAATAAGGCTCCAGCATCATTAATGCTGGAAGAATTAATAGGGGCCGGGTTTACAAGCAGTCGGAGAGATGGGTGGGAATGACTACTCACATATCCCTACCCAGGGATGTGGTACAAGACGTAAAATGGAGACCATTAGTCTCATTCATGTGTCTGTGTGTGAAGGTGTTCAGACCTACAGTGGTGTTGTTCTCGGTAAAGAGCTGGACGTTAGCTTGATCAGGCAAACCCCGCAGCTTTATGTGAAACTATTATTTTGCATTTGTATCTTTGTGCCATAGGGAGGCTGTTTTTGAGTTTTACAGTGGGATTTATGAAGATCAAATAAACCAGTTGGAAATTTAAATGGAAACGATTCCTGGGTCGACCTCTAACAAGGGAGTCAGCATCTTACAATATAAGTATATACCTTATTTTTCGTTTTATAAGACGCATCGGATTAGAAGACGCACCCCAAATTTATAGATAAAAAAGGTAAGAAAAGAAGGGGTCCGTCTTATACTCCGGTGGTGTCTTACCGTAGAGAGATGACAGCAGTGGTGGAATGGGGGGGTCCCTGGAGGCGGGGGGTTGCTGGAGTAGGGTAATGCTGGCTGTGGTGTGGCTGGCTGTGTTGGCTGCAGTGTGGCTGGCTGTGTTGGCTGCAGTGTGGCCGGCTGGGCTAGCTCCTGTGTGGCCGGATGTGCTGGCTGCTGTGACTGGCTGTGCTGGCTGCTGTGTGGCTGACTGTGCTGGCTGCTGTGTGGCTGACTGTGCTGGCTGCTGTGTGACTGGCTGTCCTAGCTGCTGTGTGGCTGGCTGTGCTGGCTGCTGTGTGGCCGACTGCTGTGTGGCCGGCTGTGCTGGCTGCTGTGTGGCTGGCTGTGCTGGCTGCTGTGTGGCCGACTGTGCTGGCTGCTGTGTGGCCGGCTGTGCTGGCTGCTGTGTGGCCGACTGTGCTAGCTGCTGTGTGACCGGCTGTGCTGGCTGCTGTGTGACTGGCTGCGCTGGCTGCTGTGTCGCCGACTGTGCTGGGGGTCGACCGTGCTGGCTCTGTGGAGAAGGGCAAATCGGCAGATTTCCCAGATGCTCTGTCGGCGGTGCGATCTTCAAATAATGCCGCCCGGAATCGGCGCCTGCGCAGATGGAGCTCTAACCTCAATGACAATCCGAGATCTCTGTCTGCACACACGCTAACTCCTGGCTGCATTATTTGAAGATTGCATCGTAGACAGAGCATTTCACCCGCCGCACCACCCTGCTCCACACAGCGCCCACCACAGCCAGCAAAGCCCCGCACCACCGACAGAGCATCTCACCCGCCGCCCCACCCTGCTCCACACAGGACCCACCGCATCCAACACAGCCCCACACCGCTGACAGAAGATATCACTGGCCGCAACGCTCTGCTCCACACAGCATTTCACCCGCCGCATCCAGCACAGCCCCACACCGCCGATAGAGCATCTCACCTGCTGCGCCGCCCTGCTTCACACAGCTCCCCATCGCAGCCATCACAGCCCTGCACCATTGACAAAGCATCTCACCCGTCGCAGCCAGGACAGCCTTGCACCGCTGACAGAGCATCTCACCCGCCGCAGCCAGCACAGCTCCGCACCGCCGTTTGAGCATCTCACCTGTCGCACTGCCCTGCTCCATACAGCGCCCACCACAGCCAGCACAGCATCCATTATCCACCTCCCGGTAAGCTACATTCAGATTTTAAGACGCATCCCTCATTTTCCTCCTAAATTTTTGGGAGGAAAAGTGCGTCTTATAATCCAAAAAATACGGTTTATATTGAACAAAAATATAAATGCAACACTTTTGTTTTTAGTCCCATTTTTCATGAACTGAACTCAAAGATCTAAGACTTTTTCTATGTACATTAAAGGCCTTTTTCTCTCAAATATTGTTCACAAATTTGTCTAAATTTGTGTTAGGCTGCTTTCACACATCAGGTTTTTGATGTGCGGCACAATCTGGCGCTTTGCAGAAAAAAACGCATCCGTTTTTTTTGCCGCCGGGTGCGGTTTTTCCTCATAGACTTTTATTAGCGCCGCATGATTGTGCCGCATGTACTCACGTTTGATCCAGTTTTTGCCGGTTGCGGCAAAAATCGTCACTCCGGCGACCGCACAGGACGCAGAGAGGAACATTTTTTGCCAGCGGCAAAAAACTGCATAGCCCCGTGCGGCATGGTGCATAATGAAAGTCTATGTACGCCGAATCCGGTGGCATGCATCAAACGCCGGAAGCATGTACCAAATTCGGTTTTTACTTCTGAGCATGCCCAGAAGTGAGATAAATTCATTGCTTGTCAGAAAATATCTCTCTCTCTGGCCTAAGAAAATCGGTGCGAGTGGAGTGCGATAAAACATCGCATTCCACTCGGACCAATTCTAGCCTGTGTGTCAGCACACGAGCGATTATTTTCTCAGTCCTAATCGTACCGAGAAAACAATCGCAGCATGTTGCAACTGTAATGCGAGACTCTTTCTCTCGCATCCATTCAAGTGAATGGGGCGAGAGAAAAATCGCACATCACTCACAGTACACCAGTGTACCGCGCGTGCAGAGCGAGAATCGCAATAGCCGGCTACTGAGGAGAGAGGGAAAGAAATCCCTCCCTCCCCTCCTGAGAGCCGGCCCGGACCCCCGCAGCTAAGGTCCGCTCGCACAGTCGGACCACAGACGCAGGGACACTAGCATGACTCGGCTCTGCTGTGCTGCCAGCGCGAGCCGAGTGTCATGCGAGCATCGCAGTAGTGCCCCGTGTGGCCCCAGCCTCTCTCTCACACTCACACTTACTGACTCATTCACTCACTCTCACCCACTCACCGATCACCGGCGCGGCTCTGCACGGCTGTGACACTGCTGGCGGCTTCTCCTGATTTGAAAATGCCGGCCACCCATTATTCAATCTCGTATTCACTGCTTTCCCCGCCCACCTATGATTGGTTGCAGGCAGACAGGCCCACACTGTGTGACAGCTGTCTCACTGTAACAAATCACAGCTGCCGGTGGGCGGGTCTATTTCTTTCTTGCAGTTAAAAAAAAAAAAATAAAATAAAAAAAAAAACGGCGTGCGGTCCCTCTCAATTTTGATACCAGCCAAGATAAAGCCACACAGCTGAAGGCTGGTATTCTCAGGATGGGGAGCCCCATGTTATGGGGAGCCCACCACCCTAAAAATATGAGCCAGCAGCCGCCCG
Organism: Anomaloglossus baeobatrachus; assembly: GCF_048569485.1. Taxonomy (NCBI): domain Eukaryota; kingdom Metazoa; phylum Chordata; class Amphibia; order Anura; family Aromobatidae; genus Anomaloglossus; species Anomaloglossus baeobatrachus. Next base: position 267,822 of record NW_027443940.1, on the reverse strand, counting down.
GAATTGCAGCATCCATTAGATGCCACAGTCCCGGGACTCTACCCGGCTCATCCCAAATTGCCCTGGTGCGGTGGCAATCGGGGTAATAAGGGGTTAATCATGGCAGGCGTCTATGAGACACCCCAATGATTAACCTGTAAGTGAAAGTAAATAAACACACACACACAAAAAAAATACTTTATTTGGAATAAAATATAAAAAACACCCTCTTTCACCACTTTATTAAAATCCCCAAATACCCCTCCAGGTCCAACATAATCCACACGAGGTCCCGCGACGCTTTCAGCTCTGCTACATGAAGCTGACAGGAGCGGCCGTAGAACACCGCCGCTCCTCTTAGCTTCACGCAGCAACTGAAGGGAGTCGCGCTGTCAGCGGTGACGTCACTGAGGTAGTGCCGTGGTGTGTGCGGTGATGATAAGTGCGGGAGTGCCGGGGTGTGCGGTGATGATGCGTGCGGTAGTGCCTGCGTGTGCGGTGATGATGAGTGCGGGAGTGCCTGCGTGTGAGGTGATGATGAGTGCGGTAGTGCCTGCGTGTGCGGTGATGATGAGTGTGGGAGTACCGGTGTGTGCAGTGATTAAGCGTGCAGGAGTGCCGGTGTGTGCGGTGATGATGCGTGCGGGAGTGCCGGTGTGTGCGGTGATGATGCATGCGGGAGTGCAGGTGTGTGCGGTGATGATGCGTGCGGTAGTGCCGGTGTGTGCGGTCATGATGGGGGTGATAGTGCCATCGTTTGTGCGGGGATGATGTGGTCTCTCTCTCTCAGCAAAAAATCCCGGATCCGTTGAATCAGGCACAAACCGGAAAAACCTGATGTGTGAAAGCAGCCGTAGGCTAAGTTCACACATCAGTTTTTTTCTGTGTGGCCAAAAACCTATGCAACGAATGCGGCAAAAAAACCTGGATGCGTTGCATAAGTTTTTCCATGCGGTCCGTCCGTTTTTTGCCAGATCCGGTTTGATACTGAGCATGCGCAGTTCAAAAAAACGCATCCGGCGGCCGGATGCGTTTTTTTTGCCGCAGGACGCCGCATCCGGCATCCATAGGCTTGCATTGTAAATGGCGCTGCATTGCGCCAGATCCGGCACGATGCATTTTTTTCGCCACAACAAAAAACGCAGCATGCAACGTTTTATCCGGCCGCCACACTGACTAAATATGCCGCATATGGGAAAAAACGGACGCAACGCAAGGCCATGCGGCACAATCCGGCGCTAATGCAAGTCTATGGGGGAAAAACCGGATGCGGCGACAGCTGTTGCCGGCTTGCCGCATCCGTTTTTTTTTCAGAAAAGCGCCGGATTGTGCCGCACAGCAAAAACCTGATGTGTGAACATACCCTTAGTGACCACTTCTCTTTTGCCGAGTTAATCCATCCACCTCACAGGTGTGGCATATCAAGATGCTGATTAGACAGCATGATTATTGCAGAGGTGTGCCTTGGGCTGGCCACAATAAAAGGCCACTCTCAAATGTGCAGAATAACAGTATTGGAGGGGTCTGGGGGATAAGGAAACCAGTCAGTTTCTGGTGTGACCACCATTTGTCAGTCTGCCATCTGTTCTGTACAGTGAAAACATTACAGTAATGAATCCATAAAGAGAACATCTCTCCATTCCAGATGCCATAAAACGTGCTCATTTGCCCATTCAAGTCAGTCACAGCTATGAACTGCAGTCAGGTGGAGACGATGAGCAGCAGATGAGCTTCCCTTAGATGGTGTCTAACAGTTTGTGCAGAAATTCTTTGGTTATGCAAACAGATTGTTGCAGCAGCTGTGCGGGTGGCAGGTCTCAGACGATCTTGAGAGGTGAAGATGCTGAGTATGGAGGTCCTGGGCTGGTGTGGTTACATGTGGTCTACGTTATGACGCCGGTTGAACTTAGTACCAAATTCTCTGAAATGCCTTTGGAGATCTCTTATGGTAGAGAAATGAAAACTCAATTCACAGGAAACAGCTCTGGTGACATTCCTGCAGTCAGCAGCCAATTGGACACCCCTCAAAAATTGCAACATCTGTGGCATTGTGCTGTGTGATAAAACTGCACATTGTAGAGTGGCCTTTTATTGTGGCCAGCCGAAGACACACCTGTACAATAATCATGCCATCTAATCAGTATGTTGATCTGCCACACCTGTGAGGTGGATGGATTATCTAAGCAAAGGAGCAATGCTCACTAACACAGATTTAAGGGTACTTTACACGCTGCGACATCGCTAGCGATCTCGTTAGCGATGTGAAATTCTAGATCGCAAGTGCGATCTTTTGAGGTCGCCCATAGGTCATTTTACGCATGTGCGATCTCGAAAGATCGCACTTGTGATCTAGAATTTCACATCGCTAACGGGATCGCAGCGTGTAAAGTACCCTTTAGACAAATTTGTGAACAATATGTGAGAGAAAAAGGCCTGTTGTATACATAAAAAAGTCTTAGATCTTTGAGTTCAGTTCATGAAAACTGGGAACAAAAACACGTGTTGCATTTATATTTTTGTCCAATATACTGTATATATACAATATTGTGTCAATGCTTTTTTTATCAATTAAAACACAAAATGAATGAACAACAAAGAAGTCTACATTTGGTGTCTGTATCCTTCGCCTTCAAAACAGTCAATTCTAGGTACCCTTACAAAAAAGCCAGGGATGTTGTAGGATTATAAAGGATTATAATCAGATGTATAAGTAACCAGTTATACCAAACAGATGATAATGATCATCATTTACATATGTAGGTTGAAACATAGTCAACTACTGAAACAGAAACAACTGTGCTGGAGGCTTATGCTTGTGTAAGGAAAAGTTAGGCTATGTGCACACGCTGCGTTTTTTTGACGCTGCGTTTTTGGCCGCTAAAAATGCACAAAAACGCACCTGCGTCGAAAAAACGCGGCAAAAAACGCACGCGTTTTGCCGCGATTTGGTGCGTTTTTTTGCTGCGTTTTGCTGCGTTTTTGCTCACTGCGTCCTTATGCGTTTTTTATCAGTGAACAAAAAAAAAAGGTCTGATGTCATTTCCTTCTTCAATGTGTTCTTCATTCTCCACTAGTGTATGCAGAAGAGCAGACAGCTGCAGAACTACAAGGCTCAGCATCCTCGATCCAATAGTGTATGCAGGACAGCAGCTGTCGAACTACAAGGCTCAGCATCCTCCATCCAATAGTGTATGCAGGAGAGCAGACAGCAGCTGTCGAACTACAAGGCTCAGCATCCTCCTTCCAGGACTGTATGCAGGATTTCTCTGCCCCCCCCAAAAAAAAAAATGACGTGGGCTTCGCCATATTTTTGTATGCTAGCCGGGTACAGCAGGCAGGTACGGGCTGCCCCCAACCCCCAGCTGCCTATTTGTACCCGGCTGGGAACCAAAAATATAGGGAAGCCCTTTTTTTTTAAATTATTTCATGAATTTCATGAAATAATTTAAAAAAAAAATGACGTGAGCTTCGCCCCATTTTTGAGTCCAGCCGGGTACAACTAGGCAGCTGGGGATTGGAATCCACAGTGCAGGGTGCCCATGCTTTCTGGGCACCCCCGCTGTGAATTGCAGTCCCGCAGCCACCCCAGAAAATGGCGCTTTCATAGAAGCGCCATCTTCTGGCGCTGTATCCAACTCTTCCGGCTGCCCTGATGCCGGGTGGCTAGCCAGGTAATAATGGAGTTAGGGCTAGCTGTATATTATCAGCTAGCCCTAAGCCCGAAATTCATGGTGTCACGCCAATATTAGACATGGCCACCATGAATTTCTAGTAAAGATAAAAAAAAAACACAACACAGAAAAATATTTTTATTAGAAATAAAACACAACACAATTAGTGACTCCATCTTTATTGAAATAAACCCCCCTCCGCAGTAATCCTGGGTCAGGGTCCCGCGCCGTCCATCCGGATCCAATATCATCTGATCGGTTTGCTGGAAGGCAAAGCGATCAGATGATGTGTCAGGTTAAAGGATGTGAATCCCATCACACATCAGCTGATTGTATAAAAGCCGGTTATACAATCAGCTGATGCATCAGTAGAAAAAAAAAATAATACTCACTTATGTGCTGATTACCGATTACCGGCAGCTCCCGGAGCGATGGGGCGGGAGTCTGATCCTGTCCGATCGCTGCAGCAGCTGCCGGTAATCAGGGATGAAGTCTCCTGACGCATCCGCTGATACCGGCCGGGCGCCCGCGTCAGCCCGAGACTCGATCAGCTGATGCGTCAGGTGACTGCATCAGGTGATCCATCGCCAGGTCCTGCCCCGGGGAGACTGCACACAGCCGGAGCGGGAGCGGCGATACCGTGACAGGAGCTGGGAGCGGGCATGGCACCGCGAGGCTGCAGACAGGTGAGTATAACTTTTTTTTTTTTTATTCTACTGTTAACTTTTGTTTTCGCAGCCGCTTCCACCTCCTGCCTGTACATGGCGCCGCACGGCAGCATACATGCACAGGACGGGAGATGGACGCGGCGGTGACGGTACCGGGAGGATTCACGCCTCTGTCTATACTGACAGAAGGAATCCTCTTCCTGTACACGTCACTTTACTACCCACCTCCTGCGCTTATAGCTGCGTTTTTGGTCTTAGAAACGCACCAAAACGCAGCTATTTGCGTTTCTCATTGCGTCTTTCAACATCCCATTGAACTCAATGGATGAAAAGCGCAGTGAAAAACGCGGGAATAATTGACATGCTGCGTTTTTGTGGTCACCACAAAAACGCAGCTGAAAAAAAACGCTGTGTGGGGACAGCAAAAATGAAAACTCATAGACTTTGCTGGGGAAGCAAAGTCATGCAGTTTTGAGGCCAAAAACGCACCCGAAAAACGCGCAAAAACGCCGAGAAAAACGCACCGTGTGCACATAGCCTTATACTGTGCTACAAAGGTGAGGATGTGGAAGGCAGTTTCAGGTCACAGGTCACACATAATTGCAATAGTAAGCAATGCAACAATACACAAGGTAGTTATACTGCATCAGCAAATTCTCTCTAAGGAACAGATTTCAACAGTTTTTTGTTCGTTCACAGCTAATGGTTTTGCTAGATTTCTTCCAATTTTGAAAAGTGAAATAAGCGTGATGTTTTGCTTATACTGTACTGTTTTCTTGGCCGATCACTACTTCTTTGGTCCTCAACATTGCTCCATTTTTGGTGCTTTTTTAAAAGAACACATCTTGAAACCCCAGTATGCTTTACTGGGTAAATATCTTGCTAATACAGTATAGCTTCCCTGTTTTGTTTTTTTTGCTATGCTCAGTCTTGTCATGGTGTATGAGCACTGACATAAAACTGTCTGCCATAACCTCACTTGTGTAGCAGAGCCTGGTTGATCCTTACCCAGTGTTAAATGGAATCTGTTACCCTTTTGTGGTTTTTAGTTATTAATTTGGGCATACTGGTGACATAGAGGTGAAATTAGCCATGACTACCTGGCGCCTGCGCACATCAAAATTGAAGACTGTGCCCATGGAAGGACAGAAAAGTATAGGGGGAGAGATGGCATGCAGAATGCACTGGTGCAGGATTTCCGTCCGAAGTCCTGACATCACAGGCGCATACTAAAGAGAATATGAGAAGAAATTATGGATAATGAAGACCGGAGGACGGCTTTTCTTCCGGGCAGCACACGCCCCTTAGCCCAGAAGATAGAAGTTATAAAAGAGGATTTTTACAAAATAGCCCATCAGCCAAAAGGCATACAGGTATGGCTAATTTCACCTATATTCCCATATTAATAACTAAAAAAAACTACAAGTGTGACAGATTCCCTTTTAAGCTTCCTACACAGTTTCTGTTTTAGTTGACTATTTTTCAATTTACATATGCTGCACTAAGTTTTCTTGGCCGACCAATACTTCTTTGCTCCTCAGCATTGTTCATTTTTTGGTGTTCCTTTAAAAGATCACATCTTGAAACCCCAGTATGCTTTACCGGGGAAAGATCTTGATAATGCAGTAGAACTGCTCTGTTTTTTTGCTGTGCTCAGTCTTGCCATGGTGTATGAGCGCTGACATAAAACTGCCTTCCACAACATTATTTTTGTAGCAGAGCCTGGCTGTTCCATAACTAATTTTAAGCTTCCTATACTGTTTATGTTTTAGTTTACAATTTTTCAACCTACATACGTGATGAGTGTTATCACTTGTTTGGCATATACATATATAGACACATACAGCATATACAGTCATATGAAAAAGTTTGGGCACCCCTATTAATGTTAATCTTTTTTCTTTATAACAATTTCGGTTTTTGCAACAGCTATTTCAGTTTCATATATCTAATAACTGATGAACTGAGTAATATTTCTGGATTGAAATGAGGTTTATTGTACGAACAGAAAATGTGCACTGGTGCGAGTGCAGTGCGAGGATAGCAATAGCTGGCTACGAAGGAGAGAGGGAGAGATATGTCTCCCTCCCCTCCTCAGTACTGGCCCGCCCCCGCAGCTGAGGTCCGCTCACACAGTCGGACCTCAGTCGCAGGGATACTAGCATGACACTCGGCTCTGCTGTACTGCCAGCGTGAGCCGAGTGTCATGCGAGGATCGTACTAGTGCCCCATGTGGCCCCGGCCTAACCGTTACTGGATTCAAAACTTCGGTTTACCTGTAAGGACCTACAAATTTGGAAGAAAATTTCTTGGAGGCTACTTTAATTTGTATATTTTTAGAAGACAACCACACAAATACCCCCAACTTAAAGACAGGAACAATTCTGCGTCTGCGATGTGCTCCTTTTTTGGATTGATCACTAGCAACCAAAAGACCCCTTTCAACCTCCTTTCAGACTTTTATCACACAGGAAGAAAATGTCTCCTCCTCTGGCATAGAGGAATGCAACCCAGAAAAATTAGCAAACACTGGATGAAAACCCCCGCAACAAAAAAGGCAAGGTTCTAGTAGTGGAAGTACATTATTTAAAGCAAATTCAGCAAGTGGCAGAAACTCTACCCAGTCTTCCTGCTTAGATGAAACAAAACACCTCAAATATTGCTCTATCTCTTGGTTCATCCTCTCAGTCTGTCCATTAGTTTTCAGATGATATCCTCGGGAAATAGCAACTTGATACCCAATCTGGGGCAAAAACTTCACCAAAAGCTAGCCAATAATTAAACCCCTCTATCTGATATAACATTTTTGGGAACACCACGGAGGGCCATTTACAAGCTGCGACATCGCTAACGATATATCGTCGAGGTCACGGTGTTTGTGACGCACATCCGGCGTCGTTAGCGACATCGCAGCGTGTGATAGGCTGGAGCGACCTTAAACGATTGCAAAAGAGGCAAAAATCATTTGTCTGTGAAAGGTCGTTTATTTATCAAAAATCGTTGTCTGGTCAGTAGCGATGTTGTTCGTCGTTCCTGCAGCAGCACACATCGCTATGTGTGACACCGCAGGAGCAACGAACATCTCCTTACCTGCGTCCACCGGCAATGAGGAAGGAAGGAGGTGGGCGGCATGTTCCGGCCGCTCATTTCCGCCCTTCTTCTACTATTGGACGGCTGCCGTGTGACGTCGCTGTGACGCCGCACGAACCGCCCCCTTAGAAAGGAGGCGGATCACCGGCCAGAGCGACGTCGCAGTGAAGGTAAACACCCACACAACAGTATTACCACCAGAAGTAGGTAAATCAGTGATAATATCCATGGACAAGTGGGTCCAAGGTTGTGACGGAATCTCGTTAGGCAGGATATAACCCACTGGGACCTGACGAGAAGCTTTAGCCCTGGCACAGACCCTGCATTTGTGAACATACTCATCCACATGAGAGCATTACGAGCATTATGCCACCAAAAGCACCTAGAAAGAGATCTCCAAGTGACAGAAGAAACCAGATGCACAACCAAAATGGAATCATGCACCTCCTCAGGGAGATCTATGTGTAAAATGGCGGAACATACAGTTTATTTACAGAAAAACCCTTGGCGCACTGTCCTGCGCATCCTGAATGCACTGTCTGAGATAAATCCCCAGAGCACCTACCACTACCCCCACACTAAAAATTTTAAAAGGATTTTCATCCCTCAAATCTATAACAAAACTGCGAGACAAAGCATTAGCTTTAATATTCTAAGATCTGGGGAGATAGGTCACTGAGAAATCAAACTGAGCAAAGAAAAGAACCCACCGGGCCTTTCTGGTGTTTAGACACTTAGCAGCATCAATATATAGTAGTTTTTTCTTGATCGATAAAGACTGTTACCTTATGCCTAACCCACTCCAACCAGTGTCTCCATTCCTCAAAGGCTCTCTTAACTGCCAAAAGTCACCAATATCATAGTTAGATTCAGCTTGAGAGAACTTCTGAGAACAAACAGCACATGGATGAAGGTAACCATTCTTTTTCTGTGAAAGAACGGCCTCCATTCTTACAGCAGACCACAAAAGGCAGCTCAATATCAGACTGACTGACAACAGGAGCTTTAGAAAAGGCTGTCTTGAGGGAAGAAAATGCATTCTCTTCCTCAGCTGACCATAAAGAAAAGTCAGACCCCTTCTAGGTTATGACAATTAATGGTTTAGCTATAACCCAAAAATTCTCAATTCTCAATGAACTTTGGTAATAATTTGCAAAACCTAAAAATCTCTGCAAAGCTTTAAGGTTAGTCAGTTGAACCCAATCAAGAATGGCCTGCTGCTTAACAATATACATTTGAAATACTGAGGCACAAACCAGATGATATACGGCCTGCATCCTGTGGCACACAAAAAATAAACGGTTATACTCACCTTTCCTTACTCCAGCAGCATCGCTCATCCTCCTGTCAGTGCCAGCAGCAGCGCCGCTGACCTGTGTGGAGCCGGTCACTGTTCCCTGCAGCATAGCAATGTCCTCTTGTCTGCCTGCCCGCTGATGTGTGTGGAGACTAGCGGTGCGCACAGCGATGACATCACCTCTGTGCTCACCGCTCTATACACAGATCAGCAGGCCGGCAGACAGGAGGACATCACGATGCTGCAGGGAATGGTGAGTTTACCATACTTATTCACTGCCCCCACGCTGATGATGATGTTCGGGGGGCAGTGAATATAGCCACACATGATCATTTCAGGCTGTAGTTGCCAGGGGTGATCACGCAGGCAGGCTGCTAATTATGTGCACATCCCCCGCTCATCATCCCGCCCACCTGTCAGCATCGGCTTCAGCGCTGAGAGATGAAGGGCGGGAGGATGCATGCATATGAAAATATGAAATGAGCGGGCTCACGTGGTCACGGCAGGTGCTGCTACAGCCTGATCATGCCGCCGATGACCCGCTCCACCGCAGCACTCTCATTACCTGCAGCCATGCCCTACATTCAGACTATAAGACGCACCCCCCACTTTCTCCCAACATTTGGAGGGAAAAAAGTGCGTCTCATAGTCCGAAAAATACGGTAGAAATTGGACCTGCTGCACTTCAAAAACACATTTCTCCAGCTTAGCGAATAAATTATTGTCATGAAGAATCTGGAGGGCCTGTTAGACATGTCCCCGGTGTTCCTCCTGAGAATGTGAGTAAATCAAAATGTCATCAACATAGATCACCACTAATCTACCTGCAAGAGAGGAAAATACGTAATTTATGAAATGCTGAAAATCTGCCGAGCGTTGGTCAGACCAAAAGCATCACCAGATTGTCAAAATGATTCTCCACCATATTAAAAGTGGTTTTCCATTCATCAGTCTGTTGAACACATATAAGATTATATGCCCCCCTCATGTAAAGTTTAGAAAACCATTTAGCTCCTGCTAAATGAGTAAACAGGTCTGGTATAAGAAAGAAGAATTGCAGACCATCCTTTTTTTAATAAAATCCCATAACGAGAGGGTAGGTGGATGGCCGTATATGCCTTTTGGCAAGACTCTTCTGAATATACACTTTCAAGGCCTCTCTTTTAAGAAGAAAGATTAAATAAACATTACTTGGGCATTATTGCTCCTAGTAAGAATTTGATCGCACAATCATATGTCCTATGCGGTGGGAAAACTTCACAACCAGACTCAGAAATTAGGTTATCAAAATTCTGAATGAAATCTGAAAGATGAGACCTTACAGAAGCCAAGGGTCTGGATAAACAACTAGTAAAACAGTCGTCGCTCCAAGATTTAACCACCTGAGACTCCCAATTCAAAGCTTAACTGGTCAAGGCAAACCCAACAAAAATTATGTAGGTAAAAAAGGAAACACCATAAATGAAAGGAATTCAGAGTGTAATACCCCCTACCTTCATAAATACATCCTCGACCTTTAAGGTCACGTGGCTTTGGGAAAGTGGAAAGTTATCAATCACTGAAACTTGAATGGGATGAACGAGGGAAGAAACATTATAACCACAGTTAATAGCAAAGTCATGATCAAACGGCTCATAGCCTATGACTAAGGACCCTGTGAAGTCTGAAACATGTAAGGGTACGCTATGTTTTTTATTCCACTTTTGCACACTCTTTTTTAAAATGAAGAAATAAAAGAAAAGTTGTATATTCTTGAGAATTTTGGTGCTGGCTGTTTCAAGGAACTACTTTACCTGTTTTGCTGTGTGACAGGGGGCATTGTCCTGCATGAAATTTGCTGGCTGATTGAGTGATGGACACAACTAAGGAAGGAACCACATGTTGTTGAAGAAGGTTCTGATACACACTTTCATTCACTCTGCCGTGTAGCTGTATGAGAGGTCCAATTCCTGCTGCAGAAAACATTCCTCAAACCGTGACACTTCCTCCACCACCTTTCACTGACTTCTTAACTCATTTTTGGTTCATTCGTTCCCTGGTTTGTCGAGGAACATAATGTTTCCCGTCAGACCTAAATAAATTAAACTTGCTTTAATCACTAAAATGAACTGTAGACCACTTCTCCTCTGTCCACACAACATGCTCCTCACCAAAGGTAAGCCTTTTGATTCTTTCTGCTGATGAGAGGGTTTTGTCACTGCAGAGTGGGCTTTCACTCCAAATGCTCTTAAACATTGTATGACGATACATATCCTTACCCTGTTCAGTGCTGATCTGGAGAGCAATTCCAGCAGCAATGTTGAAATGATTACCCATGGAGATTCTCCATAATATCCTGTCATCTCTTGCATTTGTCCTTCGAGGGTGACAAGCCTTCTTGGGGGACTTGAAAGAATTTGTGATGTTGTAAAGATGCAATATTCTCAAATTACAGACTCAGAATGATCAACTTCTCTTGTTATGGTTGATAAGGTCATCCCTTTGACCTTCATCTGGACAACCTGCTGCTGGAGGGTTTCAGTCACTTTGGAATGGCACACCATTTTCGCAGTCAGTGCAAACTGGAAGTTAGGCTGCCAGTTACATAGGGTTTGTCAGATAATTAAGGAAATTAGCACCAGGTGCCATATTAACACCAATGACTTGCAGGTATCTGAAAGTGTTCTCTAATTTTGATCCGTGTTCTTTTTCATTTATCTCATATACATTATGTGCTTTATAATAATTTCAATTTATGAAATAAGCTTAAAATACTGCGAGTTTACTCATGTTAGTATATAATCACATAGGACTACACAATGACCTTAACATTTAGGAAATTGTGTGTTGTTCTCTAAGGCTGGGGCCACACGGTCATTAATGCGAGGTAAATCGCATGACACTCAGTCCTGCTCTGCCAGAATGTAAGCCGAGTTTCATGCGACTGTCAAGCCACTGTGATGCGATCTTCAGCCGTGGAGGAAAGGGCGGGCGCTGCGGAGAAGAGGGAGGGATTAATCTCCCTATGTCCTCCATTATCAGCTGATGCGATTCTCGCACTGCACTCGCATTACATCAGTGTAATGCAAGTGCAGTGGGATGTTTCTCTCGCACCCATAGACTTGTAGTGAAAACAAATCGGATTCCACCCGCAGCATGCTGCGATTGTTTCCTCGGTACGATTAGGGCTGAGAAAAAAATCGCTCATGGGAGCTGCCCCATAGAGTAACGTGGGTCTGTGTGGAATGTGATTTTTTTTATCGCATTCCACTCGCTCCGTTTTTCTTGCCATGTGTTCTTAGCCTAATTTTGATCTCCACTGTAGAGACCTCTGTGACTTCTGTCACACATAGAGAATAAACAACTGGAAAGCCTAGGAGTGCAAATAAGGTCTTACCCGGAAAAACAAGGAGGGTTAGTGTAGGTTGCAAGGCTCACCTTGAGTAGTGAGAGCCACAACTACTATTAACTTCTGAAAACGGCTGCTGCAGCACCCCTGGAGAAGATGATGAGTGGGAGGATAAAAGGGAAAAACAACGCTGCCTCTGAAGAATTACTGATCTACAGATAGTAAATTGGTGATTTTTTTATTTGTCAATGTGCTTCGGAGAATCAATCTCCTTCATCAGTGCAAAAAAAAATTCACATCATTTTTGTTCTGATGAAGGAGTTTGATTCTTGGGAACGCGTTGAGAAATAAAAAAAATCACCAATTCATCATTATTGAATCAGTGTTTCTTCAGCGGAATCGTGTTTTTTCCTTTCATCCTCACCCACTCTGTCACACATAGGGAAAGAACAATCAAGCACATACTGTCTTTCGATTCCAAACTCGCTTCCCTACATGGAGTTCTTCATACAAATATGGCTCTGTCTATTGTGACCAATTAGAATTTCTTCTATTTTAAGTTTAGACAGTTTCACTTTTTTAATAGGCTATAATGAGTTTAGTAGCATGAATTTCAGGCCCTGGGGCTGCAACGAGCAGGTTTGTGATTGACACCTAAGACACATCCCAGAATTGATAACACAAACACCATTGATGGTAGCACTACAAGTATAAATACATATATAATCCGGATTGTTCCAAATATGTGAAAATATTGATTACGAACAAAAGACAATTGTGACGATAATGCCCTTACTGTAAATTGTTTTATTTACCAAACAAGCTACACTATATACAACATATCCATTAAGAGCTTTTAGAAACTATCAATGAAATTATATTGCACATTTATAACATATTCCATGAATATACCATAAATGACCAAAGGTGGCCCTGTATTGCTTACAGGCTGATTATTTTATTTTGTATATTTGCCTTTCTAGTTTTAACTCGTTCTTTTATGTGAAATTCTGTACATTTGGTGTCTTATTTATATAAGTAATCTTCCCAAAATGCATTGCTACAAGTCCTTTTAGAACAGTGAGTCACATAATCAAACTGTCCTTGTATTACAAGGATGGTAATTTATCTAAATGGCCATCATACTTACGCTGCATTTCCACTGTAGGTGAAATACATGACTGGCTGTAACTTTCTCGATAAAATCTCCTGTTTGCCAGGAGGAAGTCTCCTGTTAGAAACATTAATGGATGTCTGGATGAGGACGTAAAGAAAACTCTGCAGTCACTCACATCGCATGCACTGTGAGGATTCTCCGGCGTCAGAGCCGGATATGCATCAAAATCAAATTAGCAGAAAAAATCAAGTGTTTTTCAGGGATTGAAACAACTACCATTGTATAGAACATGGGAATGTTCAATATATTTGTGTGTTTTTGTTGCAAAAAATTACGGCAACATGTCCTTTTTTGATCACGGGTCAAAATTTCCCATACAAGTTTATGGCATCAGTGTAACCTATTGCTGTCTGTGATTAATACTGGAAAGTATAGGTCAAATTTTGCAATTGATATATTTGTTGATAAGTGAAAATCAAAACCGATGAAATTCAGATTCAAGACCCTAATGAGCAACGGTCCTTGTTGTTACGTACTAGAAAAATCACAAACATCTGAATGAGCATTTAGCTAATTACCATTATATACAGCAATAATATGTTTATGATGAAAGATAATTAGTACGTAGCTCATACTTACACCTGTAGTTTGATAAAGAAGGGGCCAAATATAAGAAATTGAAAAAGCAGAAGCTTCGACAAAATACCCAAGAATAAGACTCCGATCATAAGGATTTCATCAGTATTTGTATCCAATCTTAAAGGAAACTGTCAAGTTGTCTCTTTAGCAGCTCACAACTCTGCAGTCTCCTTAGTTTTCTTACTTTCTGGTTCTTGGCAGGGCAGGATTTCCTCCTTGAGGGACAGGTGTGGTGAGTAGTACAACTGTAGTACTACCGTGTTTTTCCAAAAATAAGACCTCTCCTAAAAATAATTGTAGCACCCAGGGGGCAGGGGGAATCAGGATCGGGGTCTCGTACCTGAGTTGCTCGTCACCGGGCTGGTGTGATGCTCTGGGATGTCGCGATGGCCAGCCCGGCTTCGTGCCCCGAGGTGTACACCAATAAGGAGGGAAGATGATGGGTATAGTAGTAGTATATTTGTCGTGACGCCACCTGTGGTACAAGGCCAGAGAGTAGCCGCCACTGCTGTCACTGTCCTCCGGGGTGGATGGTAATAGCGTCCGAAGATAGTATCGCTCCCCACAGGTGGAGCGGGCCCCGGGAAGGATGATGAGGGGAGTAGTGATGGCGAAGGCCTTAAGCGCCAAGGCACGGGGCGCCGGTAATAATAGTCTGAGTGAGATGCTGCGGTTTCAGGTGTCTTTTACTCACTCTTTGTGCCGGGTAGTACTGGTCACCCGCTGTGATGTACCCCGTCGACCTCGGATAAGTTGGAAGCAGTCCCCAGTGTTTGAAAGAATAAAGTCCTTTTTCAGAGTTGCCATTCCAGCCGTGAGGAACCTGGGCTGAGCACTCCGCTGCAAGCCGCAGGCCCCGTGAAGAGGAGAGAAGAAAGTGGTGGAGGTGTCGTGTCGTGTCCCAGAACTGGTGTCCCGGGTAGACTGACTTTAGATTATGTGAGTTGCTCCTACTTCTACCCCAAGTGGAACCCGCCCCCCAGGTGGCTGGCTTCAGTGACCGGGGAAGTCCCATGCATCGTGATGGCCACCCCCCTATCTAACCTGAGCCAACCCCCCCCTGTAAGAAGGCTCCTAAGCTGTATGTAAAGTGTGAATGTGGAACACCGGTGATTAACCCCCTACTTACCCGAAGCGAATATCGCACCTTAAATAAGGTGCAATACTCTGTGGCATCTGGAGCCTCAGGGGCACCACATAAGCCCTAGCAGAGATTTTCAGCATTTTCGGAGCAAGGCTTAAATGTAAGCCCTATCCCGAAAATATGCCCTAGATGCGGTTCAATAATGAAGTGTCCGTGCAGCTAAAAAAGATAAAGATACTGCAGACACTTCATTATAGACGGCGGACACCCCACAATCATACTCACCAGACGACGAGCAGGAGGCCCTGCAGTGGAGCGCACATCCACACACATCAGATCATATACATGCACACATCAGATCACACACACAATCACCCATCAGATCGCCCACACACACTACATCCAGCAATACCAATTTCTTCTGGCCGGCAGAGTATCCTGAGAAACAGTGCAATCTGATCGGTGATTTTGTGTGTGTGTGTGTGTGTATGAGTGTGTGTGCGCGCACGATCTGATTTGTGTGAGTGTGTCGGTCAGAAGCAGCGGAGGACAGCGTGCAGCATACCTGCTGGGAGCGCCCACCGGAGATCACAGGGAGGACCTGGGAGCCACGCCGATGTCCAGGGTCTGATAAGTATGAGTCTCCTGGGAAGGGGGTCTGCTTTTTTGGGGTGGTAAACTTATCCCCAACCATATTTCTCCAAGAATAAGACCTACTCCAAAAATAAGCCCTAGCGGTTTTTGTTGGGAAAAAAAGGATAAGACAGTGCCTTATTTTTGGAAAAACACATTAGTAGTACTATAAAGTTCAGCAGAAGTTCTGCTACAACACATTCAGCTATCAGCTATCAGGTTTGTTCTGAATACTAGTCACTGTTATAACTATATTTAAACATAGAGATAACCGGGAATTTGATGGAAACTAAGTAGAAAAATGGATTGCTTAGACCAGTCAAATTACCAAGGAAGTGACGCTCTGGAACTTGTTAATGAGCTAATTGAGCGGTCTATTTAAATCTGGACATTGGACTGTCAGATTACATTGACTGCAGACCCGGACGGGCAGCTTTTTCCTCTGGTCCAGCTTTTTCATACATTTCTACAGAACCCTTTCTGGTGAGTGTCCATTGCTTGGTATTTCTGTGTATTGTCTGTTTTATTAGAGTAGAATAGTGTTTCAGTGCTGGTGCTTAGGCTCTTTGTCCTTCTATATTAGCAAGATACACATTTTTGGGTTTCCTGTTTGGTTCCCCTTTTGTTGTATAATGGTTCTATTATGCTACATTTTATCTGTATTTCAATTATATCTTTAGGTGGACATTATATCTGCTAGTGAAGCGGCTCAACTGACAGATTCTTCACTTTTGTCTTTTTGTTGACATTTTTTTGTATATCATAGTTCATGATTCATGCATTACAATGTGGTGAATATTTCTGCCTTTTCTTGTTACCATGATTGTATAATGCCATTATTTCTGTATACTTAAAAATCTTTTATGTATCTTTTTATTGTAGTGTAAACTGATGAAGGTCGGATGACCGAAACGTCTTTAATAATTACACAGATCAATGAATAAAATATAAAACAATTTCAGTTGAATGCTTTGAGTGCTGGATTTTTTTCAATTTTTTGATCTGGGGTGGGACCCTATCCAAGCACCAGCGATTATAGAAGGAGTGCCACATTTCTATATTTTCTAAAAAATGCAGGAGTCACCATTTTGCTATTGTGGACCTCATGAAGCTCTACTTAAAAGGAATCTGTCACCGAGTTTTTGCCACCTAATCTGAGAGCAGCATAATGTAGAGACAGAGACCTTGATTCCAGCAATTCATCACTTACTTGGCTGCTTAGTGTAGGTTTGATAAAATCACGATTAATCAGCAGTAGATTATCATTACAGGACTACTTAGCATGTTGCAGGTAGTCCAGCATATTCATGAGCTCTGTATAACTGCTAGAGCTGCAGCAGAGAAAACATTGATTTTATCAAAATGACGGGAAACAGCTCAGTAAGGGACACATCGCTGGAATCAGGGTCTCTGTCTCTATATTATGTTGCTCTCCGATTAGGTAGCAAAAACCTGGTGACAGATTCTCTTTAAATCTGATAGTAACAATGTTCTATTCAATGTAGAAAAGTGCTACTTATCATCCATAAAAAATACAATTGTTAAATCACTATTAATAAATGCATTGCTAAGTAGGTAATGGTGTGCATGACGGTCATTTCATGTATGAAAATGATTCTACAGGTCACTTTCTACATTGAATGTAACTGGGCATTTGATCAAGCACATCCAGAGAGCTGAGATTAACAGACCTACTCTGAAAGTTGAGAGGCTAGTGATTTATAACTGCACAGAAGCTGAATGGAAGGGGAGGGAAGTGAGCAGCTAACTGCTGTATAGGTATCAATGGCCTGAAGAGCGCTGACTAGGATGTTAAGAGTTAACTCCACTCTTGGAATTTAATGCTCTTCTCTTAAAGCTCAGCGGTGACATTAATTCAGATCCCAAAATATACAGTAAAATGTATTCTAACCAGACAATTTTTATATATTATCCCAAATAAAAACAGTTCCTGGAACAAAAAAAAAATTAGTTTACAGATGATATTGCTGCGTTTATTTAATGCTTTCTTCTCTAAGGTCTTCTTTATCATCCAATAATACTGCACTACTTCCTGAAGCTGGCTAGCCTCAGGATATGCCCAAAGGAGAAAGGATGCTGGAATGAGGAACCATAACTTGAAGATGCCAGTGTACCCTCTGTACAATTTAGATTGTACAAGTACAAGCATTACACAGAAATACATTATTCACGTATTCCAACTAGAATGAAGGCCCATACAGTTCAAGAATAGAAGTGACATAACACAAGAGCTAATAAAGTGCTTCTAAGTAAATATGAGTGAACCCGTGGAAATTCGTTTCTGCGAGTTCAGTCGGACGTAGTTAAAGGTTGGTTTGGGACCTGGACTTGACCTGAACCCCAATTGAAGTCACTATTTGGGCAGTTTGGGTCTCCGCCCACATGCAGCCAGCCATAAACAGAACACTCTGGGGGAGGGTAAGCAGGGTTTTTCCATTTTTGTTGTGTGTTCACACTATTTCCAATCACGCTGTTGATACCCCCAGTGGGAGCCATTTAAATACTTCAAGCAGCTCGCACTGGGATGAGCACCGAGCGTATCCGAGCACAGCGATGCTCACACGAGTGGTTTGCATACGTAAATCACCTGAACACCAAACCTGAACTCTATTTTTTTTTGTAAAGTCTGTGTTTGGTACGAATATCGAACCTTCGGTTCGCTCCTCTCTACTAATGAAGTATAGTCTAGTCATAATTTATGAAAAGGCTCAGAATGTAAAGCTGAACATTGACAATCATCAGCCAGTATCTACTGTATATATGTAGATATGAAGTGCTATTGAGTGTAGATAGAACTTGCAAGAATTCCTAAGTGTGGTGAAGTGGAGTCGCTTTGTAGTTTTGGGGGTCTGGGTTCAATTTCCATTAAGGACAATATCTACAAGGAGATTTCTATGTTCAGTGCTTGCTTGGGTTTCCTCTGGGTACTCTGATTTCCTCCCACATTACAAACACATAATGATAGGGAATTTATATTATTGGAGACCATGGTGATAATATCTGTAAAGCACGGTGCAAAATGATGATGCTAAATGAGTCAAAACATTTCTGAGTAAAAAATGTAGGAAGGGAGACACTAAGAAAAGTTAGATTAGTGATGGGATGCAAGGGATGTGATAGACCTGACTAAAAAGATTTGTGCTTAGGGCATGCATAAAATTGTGTACAATGGGAATTAACCTGAGTCTTTGGGGTAGTGCATTATAATGGGGTTGGTGCAGCACAGAAAGTATCTTCAAGAAAAGGAGTGGAGGATTAGAATTATTGGGGGCTGTTAGTCTTAAACCCTTCTCATACCATTCTGTGACCATTCTTGACTGGCCCAGCCAGAGCCCTGACCTAAACCCAATTGAACAACTCTGGAGAGACTTGAAAATGGCTGTCCACCAACGTTCACCATCCAACCTGACAGAACTGGAGCGGATCTGCAAGGAAGAATGGTAGAGGATCCCCAAATCTACGTGTGAAAACCTTGTTCCATCATTCCCAAAAAGACTCATTGGTGTACTAGCTCAAAAGGGTGCTTTTACTCATTACTGAGCAAAGGATCTGAATGCTAGGACCATGTGATATTTCAGTTCTTTTTAATAAATTTGCAAAAATTTCTACAATTCTGTTTTTTTTCTGTCAAGATACGGACGGGGTGCAGAGTGTACATTAATGAGAAAAAGATTAGCTTGTTTTGAATTTACCAAATGGCTGCAATGAAACAAAGAGTGAAAAATGTAAAGGGGTCTGAATACTTTCCGTACCCACTGTAATATATACAGTACAGACCAAAGGTTTGGACACACCTTCTCATTCAAAGAGTTTTCTTTATTTCCATGACTCTGAAAATTGTAGATTCACATTGAAGGCATCAAAACTATGAATTAACACATGTGGAATGAAATACTTAACAAAAAAATGTGAAACAACTGAAAATATGTCTTATATTCTAGATTCTTCAAAGTAGCCACCTTTTGCTTTGATTACTGCTTTGCACACTCTTTGCATTCTCTTGATGAGCTTCAAGAGGTAGTCACCGGAAATGGTCTTCCAACAGTCTTGAAGGAGTTACCAGAGATGCTGGGCCAGCCAAGAATGGTCACAGAGTTGTTCTGAAGCCACTCCTTTGTTATTTTAGCTGTGTGCTTAGGGTCAAGAGCACTGTGGAAGAGGTTTTCTTCCAGGATATCTCTGTACTTGGCCGCATTCATCTTACCTTCAATTGCAATCAGTCATCCTTTCCCTGCAGTTGAAAAACATAATTCATAGTTTTGATGCCCTCAATGTCAATCTACAATTTTCAGTCATGGAAATAAAGAAAACTCTTTGAATGAAAAGGTGTGTCCAAACTTTTGGTCTGTTTATATATATATATATATATATATATATATATATATATATATATATAGTGCCACAGGGTATTACACCACTTTTCAGGGGTAATATTTTTCCCGAGTCAGGAAGGGGTTAACCTGCCAGTGCCTTCACAAAACACACTCAAACAACAGTAAGGTGCTTATTCGCATTGGATTGGACTTTACCGGTCGCTAGGACAACCACTGGGGGCGGGCACCACATGGGGTAGAAGTAGACGCAACCATGACACTTAGAGCAGAACCTTCCTGGGCACAGCTTGGGATAACATCTAGCACTGACAACTGGAGTTGGTGTTTCCTCTTTGCTCCTGGGCCTGTGGTTTGGAGCAGGAGGCTCAGCCCGGGTTCCGGATAGCTTCAGAGGGACACTTCACTAAAAGACTTTCACGGGCACCGGCGGTGACCGCCGACTATCCGGGATCGGCTGGAGCCCATCATGGCATAGATCGGTACTCTGAGGCAGCACCTAAAGGACTTGTGAGTAAATAAAAACTGTAACTGCAGCCCCTGTCTCTGCCTCTCCTTTACCGGCGCCCAGCGCTACGGCGCCAGAGGGGACTACCGCCGACCCCAGCCATCCTCCCGGGGTAATGCCGCTCCGCCTGTGGAGAGCGACACCATCTCGGCTGCACCCCAACATCTGCCCCGGTGAGAGACCCTGCAGCGGTGGCCCCTATAACTGGCCGCGTACCACAGGTGGAGTCACGATCCTAATAAAAGTTTCCTAAAACCCCCGACTACTACCTCCATACTCCCTGCCACCCTCCAATCCTCCTTCCTGTACGCCTCGGTGCAAAGGAACCAGGCCAGGCCACTCCGTGACTCTTGTGGCTTCCAAACAACATAAACACGGTGTAGTGTCTGTTCCTGGTCAGGACAAGCGAGTCCTCTTGTTCCCAAAGACTGCTTCCAGAGGCAACCCAGCCTTTGCACATTGAACATGTGCCAAACAAAGGGACACCATTTTAAAAGCCTGAGACACTCCCATGGGCAAAGGTAAATGGATAGCCAGACCCGCCTATCTCTTTGGATAACCATAAAACCTGTCCCTGGAATGCCCTAATAAGCCTTGTGGCACTATTACAGATATCCAGCCTTACACCACTATCGTGGTACACCCACTCCACCATGATATATACTGTGTGTATATAAATAAATATATACACACACACACTGAGAATTTAAAGGGAAACTGTCAGGTGCAATATGCACCCAGAACCGCAAGCAGTTCTGGGTTCATATTGCTAATCACTACCTACAGTGGGGGAGAAAAGTATTTAGTCAGCCAGCAATTGTGCAGGTTTTCTCCACTTAAAAAGATGAGAGAGGCCTGTAATTGACATCATAGGTAGACCACAACTATGAGAGACAAAATGAGAAAACAAATCCAGAAAATCACCTTGTCTGATTTGGCAAAATTTTTTTGCAAATTACGGTGGAAAATAAGTATTTGGTCAATAACAAGAATTCATCTCAATATTTTGTTATACATACTTTATTGGCAATGACAGAGGTCAAATGTTTTCTGTAAGTCTTCATAAGGTTGGCACACACTGTTGGTGGTATGTTGGCCCATTCCTCCATGCAGATTTCTAGAGCAGTGATGTTTTGGGCCAGTCGCTGGGCAACACGGACTTTCAACTCCCTCCAAAGGTTTTCTATGGAATTGAGATCTGGAGACTGCTAGGCCACTCCACGACCTTCATATGCTTCTTATGAAGCCACTCCTTTATTGCCCTGGTGGTGTGCTTGGGATCATTGTCATGCTGAAAGACCCAGCTACATTTCATCTTCAATGCCCTTGCTGGTGGAAGGAGGTTTGCACTCAAAATCTCTCGATACATGGGCTCATTCATTCTTTTATGTACACATATCAGTCGCCCTGGTCCCTTTGCTGAGAAACAACCTCAAAGCATGATGTTGCCAGCCCCATGCTTCACAGTAGGTATGGTGTTCTTTGGATGTAACTCAGCATTCTGTCTCCTCCAAACACTACGAGATGTGTTTCTCCCGAACAGTTCTACTTTGATTTTATCAGACCATATGACATTCTCCCAAAACTTTTCTGGATAATCCAAATGCTCTCTAGCAAACATCAGACAGGCCTGGACATGTACTGGCTTAAGCAGGGGAACATGTCTGGCACTGCAGAATCTGAGTCCCTGGCGGTGCTGTGTTACTGATGGTTGCTTTTGTTACGGTGGTCCCAGCTTTATGCAGGTCATTCACTAGGTCCCCTGTGTGGTTCTGAGATTTTTGCTCACCATTCTTGTGATCATTTTGACCCCATGGGGTAAGATCTTGCATGTAGCCCCAGATCGAGGGAGATTATCAGTGGTCTTGTATGTCTTCCATTTTCTTATTATTGCTCCCACAGTTGATTTCATCACACCAAGCTGCTTGCCTATTGCAAATTTAGTCTTCCCAGCCTGGTGCAGGGCTACAATTTGGTTTCTGGTGTCCTTTAACAGCTCTTTGGTCTTCACCAAAGTGGAGTTTGGAGTGTGACTGTTTGAGGTTGTGGACAGGTGTCTTTCATACTGATAATGAGTGGAGGACAGAATAGCCTCATAAAGAAGTTACAGGTCTGTCAGAGACAGACATCTTGCATGTGTTTCGATGACTAAATACCTATTTTCCACTATAATTTGCAAAAAAACCCTTGCCAAATCAGAGAAAGTGATTTTCTGGATTTTTCTCATTTTGTCTCTCATAGTTATGGTCTACCTATGATGTTAATTACAGGCCTCTCTCAACTTTTTAAGTGGGAGAACTTGCACAATCGGTGGCTGACTAAATTCTTTTTTCCCCACTGTAACTGTCCCAGGCTATAGTAGCATACGAAAAAAGATCTTTAAAAAAACGTATTTTGAAAGATCTTTTATGAGATGCTTATGAGCGCAGGGACTAGTTGCAGGGGCATGCTAACATGCTGCTCAATGCCTCATCACCAGTGGTGACGCACATACCTGTGTCTGCTCTCACCACTTTTCTGAATGCCCCACACTTCCGGTCATGCGCACTAGACCTCTCTGAAGCCAGGATGTATACACCAGGCTTCATACTGCGCATGACTGAAAGTGTTGGGCATTCAGAAGAGCGGTGACAGCGGACAAGGGTACGTGCATCACCGCTGGTGACGCTGCATTGAATAGCATGTTAGCACGCCCCTGTGGGTGTATCAATATGCTAAGAGGGCGGAATGAGCACAGGAACTAACCCTAGTGACTAGTCCCTTCACTCATTAGCATCTCATAAAAGATCTTTGGAAATACTTTTTCTAAAGATCTCTTTATGTATGCTACTAGATACAGGAACAGGTAGGCAGGGATTAGCAATATGCCCCCAGGATTTGGGCCACTGCAGACTTTCACTGTGTTCTCCCACTGAGAAGACTCTCCTCCCCTCAAACATAAATTGACATGCTGCGGCTCCAAAATCTGCACCGTGTCTCCGTTTACACTGCGGATAAAAGAAGTACAGTGGGCAGTTGATTTCTGTAAATATCATCCACTGTGCTTGTACTGTACAACACAGCGTTTTGGAAGCAGCGAAAATACGGCACGTCGTCTAAAACACTACAAACAATGATTGTGGGAACCTAGCCTAATGTACATACAGCAGTCATAGTATCACATATATAATGTACATACAGATATCTATATTCAATTCATAGGCGATACTGCGGCTGATGTATGTACATAAAAAAAGTTTCTATATCGAAAGTAACTCATCCAGATCCATGACATAGGAGAGGATCATAGACTGCTGCAGCGGGTCTAGGCCGGTTCCAGGAACTAGGACAGGTCCAGAATCCAGGCCGGGTCCAGGGCCGGGCATGAGGTATGCCGATGAGTGGTATCCCCAAAACCGGTAAGGAGAGAGCGAAGTCCGTCCACAAAAAGACGTTCTGATGCTGGCATTGGCCAGCGTCCGACACAAAGAGTCTTGTGGGTGCCAAGGGGCTCATGTTAGTAGAGCGAGCACCGATGCTGTGACACAGGCTGCAGCCCCTGGTACACGCACACAGACAATGTCCACTGCAGCTGAAGTTCCGAACAAGCCGGCGTCCAGATGAGTGTGTACCGTGGCGGCCATATTTATACCACGACAGCATACTGCATATACGACAGTCCACTGTGCCAGATTGTCAGTCCAGGCCGGAGTTGAAGGATGATATTCCTGATACTGATTAAGATTGTAATATTATTCTTGCTAGTTTGGGTCCTTCGCTTGTAAGTCCTAGATATAGGCTACTACAGATAATTATTTTTTTTTTTACAGAGGAATCACTATATCCTTTCACACAAATACAAAATGGCTAGATTTGATCAGCAGAACTCCTGGCAACTGGAATAGTGCTGCACATGTTTAGTTATGTAGAATACTTCAAGACTACTGGCAAAAAATGTATGGATACCCATAGTAATGCTTAAGAAAAATGCACCCTATGTAGGACATGACTATTCAAGCTTGTGGACGACTTAATCGGATATGTGTTATGCCACTCCTTAAATTAATTCCTGTTATATTATGCTCAAAAAGTGATTGAAAAAAACCCAATCAGGCTTTGTAGAGGGGCATGGATATGAGAGGTAAATAAAGTGCTCACTGTAAAAACTGAGAAACAGTGAGGGGATGTCCTGGTAAATTTACCAAAATCATTGCAAGGTAGATTGATGCTCTGCTACAAATAAATTAATGAGTAGGGGGGTAGTTTGAAAGAAAAACACATTTTAATCTTAAATACGTAGTTCTATGTAATGTAGAAATCTAAACACTTTTTTTAACACACTTTAATTAAAAATTCCCTACTTCTCTCTCTACTCTAACTGCTTTATTTTGGTTATTTATTTTTACTAATTTCTCTGATGAAACCTTGTTCGAGAATCAAAATGCGCAGTCAAACAAAGCATCATCAGGGGGCTAGTCCCTGCTCTACCAAGCATGCATCATTTGTCAATTCCAGTACTGTCACCTAAGCTGTCTTCACTCAATTTGCAATTGTAAAAGTTCTCCTTTGATTAAGCTTCTCCATATATTATGACATTGTGCGATCTACACAGTAAAAGCACACTACTTCTGGGGCAGTGCTAGCCTCAGCTCTACTTACAACTCTAGGTAATCTTACAATGCCCACTGACAGTGCACTCTATTGCCAGCATATTGCATAGTAGCAGAATCTACAAAGACTCTACAATGAAGGAGAACTGCACATTGATTGAAGACAGCTGGGATGACCGTACAGGAAAGATAGTGACAATCTAATGACCGGATCTACTGAGCATACATGGTAATTGACAACCAATAAATGCTCTGTAAAGCTGGGACTAGCCCAGTCCCTGAAATGGGCATCACTAATGATGCTTCATTTGGATATGACAGCATACACTAGGAGTCTCAAAGAAAGTGTCATCAGACAAGAAGTGGGGAAAAATAAAATAAAGCAGTTAAGAGTAGAGCAGAAACGGTGGGACAATTTTAATTAACCCCTTACCACTGAAGCTTACTAAAATACTACCAACAAAAATGCTAACTTATCCCCCACAAAATAAGCTGCCCCTCAGGTCTGTCATCTGTCAAGGGAAATGTAGGTGTATATGCTTCCCACCCCTCGAATAAAATCCAGTGACATCTGCACTCCCACATCCAATACCCCCTTCTTCCTAAGCCTACCGTGCCCAAACCACAGTAAGTGACCACGTATTTGGCATTATTGTAGTGAGGAGGGCCTAAATAACCTCTTACACCAACGACTGTTTTCACCTTCCCGGCAAGGCCAAATTTTACAATTCTGACTAGTGTCACTTTATACGATAATAACTCTGGAACGCTTCAATGGATCCCAATGATTCTGAGACCTTTTTTGAAACACATTGTACTTCATGTTAGTGGTAAACATAACATTTACCTCATGTCTACTTTACATCAGCACCATTTTTGAAAGATATTTTTTCTCTGGTAGGAAGTTATAAAGGTAAATAGATTATCAGTAATATCTCATTTTTCCAACACATTTTTAAAAAAAATATTTTATTAGGGACCACATCACATTTGAAGTGATTTTAAGGGGCTTATATGACAAAAAATACATAAAAGTGAGACCATTTTAAAAACTGAGCCCCTCAAACTTCTCAAAACAAGAAGTATATTTACCCTTTAGGTGCCTCACAGAAATTAAAGCAAAGTGGAATGAAAAAATGAAAATGTTAAATTTTAATATTGCTTTAGACTCATATTTAGCATTTTCATAATGGTAACAGGAGAAAATAGACCATACAGTTTGTTGTGCAAATTCTTCTAAGTACACCGATATTTCATATGTTGTGGAAAACACAACAGGCACTATTTGACTTTTGCAATGCAAAATTGGCTGAAATAGATGCCAAAAAAGTAGAAACCCCCACAAGTTATCCCGTTTTGGAAACTACACCATCAAAAAATGTATTTAGAGGTGTGATGAGCACCTTGAACCCACAGGTGTTTCACAAAAAGTTTTGAACATTGAGCCATGAAAATAAAAAAAATATTTTTTCCCACAAACATGTTGCTCTTGCCTCCAAATTTCAATCTTCAGAACGGTAACAGGAAAAATGGATCATACAATTTGTGTACACCAATACCCCATATGTGGTGGAAAATGACTTTTTGGGCGCATGGCAGGTTTCAGAGGGGAAAAGCTGCTATATGAATTTTGGGGCACCATTTTGGCTGGAATAGATTGCAGATGCCATGTCACATTTGAAGAGACCCTAATATGGCAAAACAGCAGAAAGCCCCCCTAGTGACAAAAGTTTGGAAACTACACCTTTTAAGGAATTCATCTAGGGGTGCAGTGAGCATTGTACACAGTCAAGTGATTCACAGAATTGCATAATATTGGGCTGAGTAAATTAAAATTTCACATTTTTTTCTAAAACAATGTTGCTTTGGCTCCAAGTTTTTAACTTTCAAAAGGGTAATAAGAGAAAACAAGCAGTACAATTTGTTACACAATTTCTTCACAGTTTTCCAATACCCCATATGTGGTCGAAAACTACTTTTATGGCACAGTTCAAAGCTCAGAAATAGTGATGAGTGAGCGTGCTCGCCACTTCTCGATAGTCAATTGCGTATCGGGGTGCTCGGGCACGCTTGATACCTGATTAAGTAATGAGGGTGCTCGAGTGAAAGATCCAGTCCTCACCTAGCATGTTTCAACGCTGTTAGACATTATTAGTCATTAGTGAGCCCGAACTGTAAAGTTCGTAGTCGGTACATCACACCTAGTATTCAGTGCTTGAACTCAAACTTTTCAAGGAAGTCTGTGGTCGAGTTTGAATTCTGAATAGTTTTTTAAAAGGCTGTAGTGCAGGCAATCAACAAACTGTTCGGCTGTGGGCACTTCCGCAGTAATCACAGCCATGCTGAGTGCTGTCATTGGCCGGCCGCATCACATCATCAGGTCTATATAGGACCATTTGACGCGATGCTCGGCACACTGTCTTTTGGAAGGTGAAAAAAGCAAAGTAATTCCCCCACTACATATTGTACACTGGCACCCTTTGTGCCTTTCATAGGGCACGAAAGGGTGTTTTTAGTCTTGGTTAACTAATAAATAAATTTAAAAAAACATGGGCACCTCCCATTTTTGATAACCAGTCAATGCAATGGAGACAGCTGCAGGCTGGTATTATGAGGCTGGAAAGGCCCATGTTTATATTGCATTTCCTAGCCTAAAAATAGCAGCCTGCAGCCAATTAGATGCGCCAATTCTGGTGCTTCGCCCCGGCTCTTCCCAACTGCTCAGGTATGCTGGCAATCGAGATAATGCTTTATAGGGTTAATGTCTGAATAATGTAAGTAATGGAGAGGTGTCTATCAGACACCCCAATTACTAAACCAGTAAGTGTAAAATTTAAAAAACACACACAAACAGAAAAAATAGGTTATTTGAATAAAGACTCAACCACACTATCTCTTGTTCACCAATGTAATGTTTAAGAAAAATCCACAAAGCTCTGAAGTAATCCATGGTTGTCCAGTTAGTTATAGGGAGATACCGAGCAAACGGCAAAAAGGGGGAAGGAAAGAGGGAAACCCTGTGTCTAAGGGAGGGGAAGATGGTGACCCCTGCTTAAACCTTCCACTGGCCCCTGATGTCCCTAGATCCACTGGCGGACATACCGCATGTGCAGTCGCACAGGGGCCCCGAGCGGGAGGGGCCCCCAGGGCCTGAAAACATATGGGGATTTCCTTTGACAGCGGCAGCTTTGAACACTAACAGGAGAAGCAGGGGCCCATCAGGTGCACGCATATGCTGCAGCTGAGCTGACACAGGCCCCCCTTCCTCACCTGTTAGGGGCTGCAGGAGGGAGAATTCATTTCTACAGGAGCTGCCAGCCATACTGAGGATGAAGTAATTTCTCACAAAGAGGAATCTCCGCCCACCAGCTCCTTCTCCAGCAGTGCAGGCCTCTGTATGCAAACATGGCTCCCTGCTCCCCCCTCATGCCTGAGCTTCTCTCCTCCTCCAGCACTGGAAATATTTCAAGAACAGCAGTTGGGCCCCAGGAGGACAGGAGGCTGCACCATAGACAAGATGGAAGTACAGGCTCCAGAGGGAAGAACTAGCTGTCCTGACCACCATGTGCCATCGTCTGCAGAGAGGATGAGTCCATATGTAATGTGTGAACATCTATCTATTCCTCTATCTATTTATCTATACCTGTATCTATCTATCTATCTATCTATCCATACCTCTCAACCGTCCCGGATACAGCGGGACTATCACGCTTTGTATTGTTTGTCCCGTTGCCACGGGCGGGACGGCTGTATCTTGGGCTCCGCCCACCCACTCTCTCCCCGCCTCACTGCTTTTCCTTCCTACCATCCTAACACGTGACGTGGCATAACAGAGAGGAGCGCGCTGCCCGAAACTAGTCTCTGTCTGCTCTGTGCTGCTGCTAAGGTATGTAAACTGAATCTCCCCAGCGCTGATTCCCCTCCCTTCCCCCCCGGCCGGAGCCACTCTGTGCGGTCGGCCGGCCGCCTCTCTGTGCGGGCGGCCGGCCGCCTCATTGTGCGGGTGGCCGCCTCTCTGTGCGTGCGGCCGGCCGCCTCTCTGTTCGGGCGGCCCGCGCCTCTCTGTGCGGGCGCCCCCCGCCGCCTGTCTGTGCGGGCGCCCCCCGCCGCCTGTCTCTGCGGGCGCCCCCCGCCGCCTGTCTCTGCGGGCGGACGGCCGCCTCTCTGTGCGGGCAGCCCGCCATCTCACTGTGCGGGCGGCCGGCCGCCTCATTGTGCGGGCGGCCGCCTCTCTGTGCGGGCGCCCCCCGCCGCCTGTCTGTGCGGGCGCCCCCCGCCGCCTCTCTCTGCGGACGGACGGCCGCCTGTCTCTGCGGGCGGACGGCCGCCTCTCTGTGCGGGCGGCCCGCCATCTCACTGTGCGGGCGGCCGGCCGCCTCATTGTGCGGGCGGCCGCCTCTCTGTTCGGGCGCCCCTCGCCGCCTGTCTGTGCGGGCGCCCCCCCCGCCGCCTGTCTGTGCGGGCGTCCCCCGCCGCCTGTCTGTGCGGGCGCCCCCCGCCGCCTGTCTCTGCGGGCGGACGGCCACCTCTCTGTGCGGGCGGCCCGCCGTCTCACTGTGCGGGCGGCCGGCCGCCTCATTGTGCGGGCGGCCGCCTCTCTGTGCGTGCGGCCGGCCGCCTCTCTGTTTGGGCGGCCCGGGCCTTTCTGTGCGGGCGCCCCCCGCCGCCTGTCTGTGCGGGCGCCCCCCACCGCCTGTCTGTGCGGGCGCCCCCCCACCACCTGTCTCTGCGGGCGCCCCCCGCCGCCTGTCTCTGCGGGCGGCCCGCCATCTCACTGTGCGGGCGGCCCGCCATCTCACTGTGCGGGCGGCCGGCCGCCTCATTGTGCGGGCGGCCGCCTCTCTGTGCGGGCGCCCCCCGCCGCCTGTCTGTGCGGGCGCCCCCCCGCCGCCTCTCTCTGCGGACGGACGGCCGCCTGTCTCTGCGGACGGCCGCCTGTCTCTGCGGGCGGACGGCCGCCTCTCTGTGCGGGCGGCCCGCCATCTCACGGTGCGGGCGGCCGCCTCTCTGTTCGGGCGCCCCTCGCCGCCTGTCTGTGCGGGCGCCCCCCCCGCCGCCTGTCTGTGCGGGCGTCCCCCGCCGCCTGTCTGTGCGGGCGCCCCCCGCCGCCTGTCTCATTGTGCGGGTGGCCGCCTCTCTGTGCGTGCGGCCGGCCGCCTGTCTGTGCGGGCGCCCCCTGCCACCTGTCTGTGCGGGCGCCCCCTCGCCGCCTGTCTGTGCGGGCAGCCGGCCGCCTGTCTGTGAAGGCGGGCGGCCGGCCGCCTGTCTGTGCGGGCGCCCCCCGCCACCTGTCTGTGCGGGCGGCCCGCCGCCTCATTGTGCGGGCGGCCGGCCGCCTCTCTGTGCGGGCGGCCGGCCGCCTGTCTCTGCGGTGGACGGCCGCCTCTCTGTGCGGGCGGCCCGCCGCCTCTCTGTGCGGGCGGCCGGCCGCCTCTCTCTGCGGGTGGATGGCCGCCTGTCTGTGCGGGCGGCCCGCCGCCTGTCTGTGAAGGCGGGCGGCCGGCCGCCAGTCTGTGAAGGCGACCGGCCGCCTCACTGTGCGGGCGACCGGCCGCCTCACTGTGCGGGCGACCGGCCGCCTCACTGTGGCTGCCTGCGTCTCCGTGCTGGAGGCCCGCCGGCTGCCTGCGTCTCCGTGCTGGAAGCCCGCCGGCTGCCTGCGTCTCCGTGCTTGGGGCTTGCCGGCTGCCTGCCTCTCCGTGCTGGAGGCCCGCCGGCTGCCTGCGTGTCCATGCTGGAGGCCCGCCGGCTGCCTGCGTGTCCATGCTGGAGGCCCGCCGGCTGCCTGCGTGTCCATGCTGGAGGCCCGCCGGCTGCCTGCGTGTCCATGCTGGAGGCCCGCCGGCTGCCTGCGTGTCCATGCTGAATGGGTGTGGATGGGGAGTGGATATGGGCGTGACTGTGAAATGGGTGTGGTTAGGGGCGTGGCCTAAAAAGCACGCCGCAAACTTTGTCCCTCTTTTCCTACTTTAAAAGTTGGGAGGTATGATCTATCTATACCTGTAACTATCTATCTCTCTATCTATCCCTCTATCTATCTATACATGTATCTATCTATCTATCCCTCTATTTATCTATACCTGTATCCATCTATCTATCCCTCTTTCTATCCCTCTATCTATCTATACATGTATCTATCTATCCCTCTATCTATTTATCTATACCTGTATCCATCTATCTATCCCTCTTTCTATCCCTCTATCTAGTTATCTATACATGTATCTATCTATCTATACCTGTATCTATCTATTTATCTATACCTCTATCTATCACTCTATCTTTCCATCTATCTTTCCATCTATCTATCCCTCTCTATCCCTATCTATCTATCCATTCATCTATATGTCTAATATGTTTGTATATGTGTCATGTCTATGTATTTCTGCACATATGTGTATATTCACTATAGCAAGAGTGGATCCTTCATATTACAGCATGAAATTAATTTTTTTAAAATATAACTTTTAATAGTGCTTATTAAAATGATCTATAATCAATAAAAACGTGAAAATAAAATGTGATCCCTGATTCTAGGTCACCAAGATCAAACGGACCAGGAAATCAGGTCCGACGCACAAAACACTTCCTCACTAGGTCCGGCAATAAGCCGCAATACCTTGTTCTTCTCAAAAGACAGTTATTCCAGGGAACCGCCCTCCACAATCTGTCTCAGAGATTTATCAATCATATGAGGAAAAATTGGTGATATACAAAACCACTTATTCATACATATGTCATTTTTTCAATATCATAAATGACTATTATAGATATGGAGTGATCTCACCACACGGCGGGCTTAATAATCATCAAAATTCTATATGACGTGGACAAAAATGCTAATCAGCCTCCTTGGCTCTCCTATTGTTCCATCCAAATTATGAACCGGGCAGACATCATGTAACTCCCAACGCGTTTCTTTCACTTCAAAGTCATCAGGGGGGTCTGTGTTACTTAGACTCAATCAATCACTTACAATCAACAGGAAGGATCACATGGTTGGACCTAGAGTCCGCACCACGTGAATCAGAGGAACGCCCCTTACAAACAAGGAAGTGTGTGGAACGCACGCTGTGCGCTCCACACATTCAATCCATCCTCTCCAGCAGCGCTGTGCGCCCTGCGCAGACCTCCTCAATCAACCCTAGAAATATCAGCGCTGGAAATCCTTCCATATCGTTTTCAGGCAGCAATAATCCAAGTCACAGACTCCCTACCTGTTTACTGTGAAATATAACCATCTCATTTCTACAGCAATAGTATCAATTTAAATGGTGGCATATTCTTTTCAATACATTTACCACTTATATAGGCACCATAGTGTGTTTTCTATATAGCCTTCAGCTTATTTATTTATTTATATACAATCAGAGAGTTGAGGAAGAGAGCAGGGGAAAATAGACGAGACATTGTCAATAAGAAAGATACTAGTGTGGCAAGACATGTTAACACCGTACATAATGGGGATCTAAAATCAATCTCGATAATGGGTATTGATCATATAGACCCTCCATCAAGGGGCGGTAACTGGGATAATCTGTTACTGAGGAAAGAATGTTACTGGATATTCAAGCTTCAGACAGTTACACTGCAGGGTTTGAATGAACAATTATCCTTTGTTCCTTTCCTCTTTACACAATAGATAGAGGGTCAGTTCAGGAGGGACAGTCTACGTTGAGCGGGGGCGCCATATGCGTAGGAACTAGGGTGCCAACCTCCGCAGGCTAGGAAGGGACATTTATCAGCATTAGGTTGTGAGGATAGTGAGCACGCTTGGTGGTGGGTACTGTCCTTTTAACTACATTATTTACCCCTTTTAAAAGCCTTATCTAATCTATTCTACAATTAGAGAATGGCGAGTTAGTTCTATAGGTCCCCTAGGCTCCCCACAATAAGGTGTACCCCAATAAAATAGATGAACGAATTTTGGTGTGGTTTCAATGTCACGGTCCAATCCTAATATCAGGGCTATCAGGGCCGCTGATTAATAGGGTAAATTGGCGTTATGTGCTGATATGATCATATTTAATAAATATCCACATTAACATTGTTTTGATAGTGTAATATTCAAATAACATCTAGTCCCAATAAGAATGGTGTATGTCAGATTCTGTGTCAGGGTATATAAATAAATAATAAGAAGCTGAAGGCTATATAGAAAACACACTATGGTGACTATATAAGTGGTAAATGTATTGAAAAGAATATGCTACCATTTAAATTGATACTATTGCTGTAGAAATGAGATGGTTATATTTCACAGTAAACAGGTAGGGAGTCTGTGACTTGGATTATTGCTGCCTGAAAACGATATGGAAGGATTTCCAGCGCTGATATTTCTAGGCTTGATTGAGGAGGTCTGCGCAGGGCGCACAGCGCTGCTGGAGAGGATGGATTGAATGTGTGGAGCGCACAGCGTGCGTTCCACACACTTCCTTGTTTGTAAGGGGCGTTCCTCTGATTCACGTGGTGCGGACGCTAGGTCCGACTATGTGATCCTTCCTGTTGATTGTAAGTGATTGATTGAGTCTAAGTAACACAGACCCCCCTGATGACTTTGAAGTGAAAGAAACGCGTTGGGAGTTACATGATGTCTGCCCGGTTCATAATTTGGATGGAACAATAGGAGAGCCAAGGAAGCTGATTAGCATTTTTCTCCACGTCATATAGAATTTTGATGATTATTAAGCCCGCCGTGTGGTGAGATCACTCCATATCTATAATAGTCATTTATGATATTGAAAAAATGACATATGTATGAATAAGTGGTTTTGTATATCACCAATTTTTCCTCATATGATTGATAAATCTCTGAGACAGATTGTGGAGGGCGGTTCCCTGGAATAACTGTCTTTTGAGAAGAACAAGGTATTGCGGCTTATTGCCGGACCTAGTGAGGAAGTGTTTTGTGCGTCGGACCTGATTTCCTGGTCCGTTTGATCTTGGTGACCTAGAATCAGGGATCACATTTTATATTCACGTTTTTATTGATTATAGATCATTTTAATAAGCACTATTAAAAGTTATGTTTTTAAAAAATTTAATTTCATGCTGTAATATGAAGGATCCACTCTTGCTATAGTGAACATTGATAAATTGGAGGGATAATTTTTTCTCAGTATCGTGCTATATTGGACATATCTGTATATGTTGTACGTGTATTTATCTGTGCACATCCTTGTATTCACCTATATGCTCATATTATGCCCTAACCATGACCTACAAAACCATCCACAACCTGTCTCCTCCCTACATCTCTGACCTAGTCTCCTGGTACTTACCTGCACGTAACCTTCGATCCTCACAAGATCTCCTTCTCTACTCCCCTCTCATCTCCTTTTCCCACCATCGCATCCAAGATTTCCTCCATGCCTCCCCCATACTCTGGAATGCTCTGCCTCAAAGCATCAGACTCTCGCCTACCTTGACAAGCTTCAAAAGGAACCTAAAGACCCTCCTCTTCCGACAAGCCTATAACCTGCCGTAACCCTCAGTCTGATACAGCGCCGCACAATCAGCTCTACCCTAACCTACTGTATCCTCACCCATCCCTTGTAGACTGTGAGCCCTCGGGGGCAGGGTCCTCTCTCCTCCTGTACCGGTCTGTGTCTTGTATTTTTTATGATTATTGTACTTGTCCCTATTATGTATACGCCTTTCACATGTAATGCGCCATGGAATTGATGGTGCTATAATAATAAATAATAATATTTCAGCTCCATTACAAGTGTGAGAAAGGCCGGATGAGGTGAAGTTGCATGTGAACATATAGGTGAATACAGTCATATACAGAAGCCTCCTACTCACTTTTATTGATGGAGTGTGTCTGTGCATGTAATGTACTGTGAGTGTATTTATATACTCACCTAATGCCGCTCTTCTACTTTCCTGAGTGCAGTCACCGCTCTCCGGTATCTCGTGTCACACTACACTCTGAGCCAGATGTCTTTTACAATTAAAGCCTATAGAGCATCTTTCTGACGCTTCATAGACTTACATTGTAAGTCACTTTCAGGTCTTGCAGAGCAGTGTGACCTGGAGATACTGGAGAGCGGGGACATCATTAAGAAGAGGAGCAGAACAGCGCTGGACACCAGAGAGAGTGGTGTGACATCAGTGAGAAGAGGAGCAGAACAGTGCTGCACACTGGAGATACTGGAGAGCGGTGACTTCACTGAAGTGAAGAGCAGAACAGCGCAGGACACCGGCGAAAGCGGCGGTAGGTGAGTATATTATGACACTACATTCATAAACACATATTTCATAAGTAAGCAAATTAGTGAGACCATCTTTAATGAGGTCTATGGTGCAGCTGTTTTTTGTTGTATTTCCTCTGTTTTTCTTCTGCACCCTCCTGTGGTGTAGAGCTCTGCTTATAAGGATCCTGACAGCGGATACATGTCACTCGTGGATCAAGCAGTGTGTATCAGACATCACATCTGTCCGACTAGTATTTCATGTGGCTTAGTCCCCGACATCTAATAATGTATTTCTCTGAATTTCCTCAGTGTTTTAGGGTCACACATGCCTGGCTGTGATCATACAGCCACTGCCTGGTACAGGCTGCCCACAGCTCATAGTTATCAGCCGTCAGTTACAGGCTGCCCACGGCTCATGGGTATCAGCTGTCAGGTACAGACTGCCCACGGCTCATGGTTATCAGCTGTCAGGTTCCTTTTAAAGTAGTTGTCTGAAATAATACATGTACTGTTAAAAAATAGCCTGGCAAAAGGATCTAATCGGGGTTACATTTTGTAAAACTATAATTATGCACCCCTGCTGTCATCTCCTGGATCCTGCGCCGCCCATCCTATGGTCTGTGCAGCATTAATTATGTCACTGTTCTACCAGACACAGGACCGCTGCAGTTTGTGATCGGTTGCAGCCCTCAGGTGACCTGAACTGCAGGCATCACAAGCTCCTGTGTTCCATAGAACGGTGACATAATTAATGCTGGCACAGAGCACAGGACGGCCTGCGCTGGATCCAGGGGTGACAGCAGGTGAATACAATTGGTTTTTTTTACAGAATCTGCTGGACAATGCCTTTAATAAACTATAAATCCTCATCTTTCTTCCACCTGACAGTTCTAGTGTGCTATTCCCTGATGCTTCTATTTACA
This sequence comes from Anomaloglossus baeobatrachus, assembly GCF_048569485.1. Classification (NCBI taxonomy): domain Eukaryota; kingdom Metazoa; phylum Chordata; class Amphibia; order Anura; family Aromobatidae; genus Anomaloglossus; species Anomaloglossus baeobatrachus. The sequence continues at coordinate 231,748 of NW_027443940.1, read as the reverse complement.
GTGGCTGTGCCAGCCCAGGTGCCCCATGTGACCGCTGCAGACAATTACTGGTTTCAGACTCTTGAGCCGTATACCACTGACAAGCTGCAAAACACAAAGGGTATCCAGGCTGTCCCATCTCCAGCCAATGTGAATAGAAGCACTGGAGACAGCACTGAAGCTGCAGCAGATAGAAGGGCGGCAGGACTGGTTGGTGTTATATTCAGATGGTAAATATGGAGCTTATTTATTGTTTAGATTTGGTCATTGTGTCCTAAACTAGGAAAAAACAGTGCAGCCTATATGTTTACATACGTTTAATCTGGTAAGAAAGGGGGGAAGGGGGAACCAAAAGATTTCTTACACAGGGGTCCCCGTCAGTATGTATCCGCCCCTGCCTAGATCGGTTCCGCACCTATGCGCCGAACAGGATAAATAAGAACACACAGGGAAAACAAACAAGGGAATACAGATGGACAACTTTTCTCCAAGATGACTTTGGGAGAGTGACAGCGACTAACAATGTTTTTCCCGAAGATTACAAGCCGAATGTAGAAAAACTCCATCACCGGTAACAAACCAAGCGGAAATGCAGGTATATAAAGACGCAGTGAGAGGATAATGATTAGCAGCAGAAAGGTAAAGATATGCACAGGGTCCTAAAAAGGAGAGATTTAACAATAACAGAGAAGATACATAGAACTCCATTAACACCACAGAAGAAAGAATGGACTATCAAGGAGCATTTAGTGCAACAAACGCGTCGACCTTCTGCAGCCAGATACCATAGGGTTGTCTGTCAACCATGACAATGATATACTGGTCCCACAACGTCCCCTGAATTGGTACTCCAACTGATAGAGCCTTGTTCAGAGAACAAGGTTCCATAGGTCCCTTCTGGTTAGCGCCAGACCTGGAGTTTTTCATGCGCATTGAAATCAGTAAATCAGTGACATCGTCGTACATGAGAAATTCCAGGTGTGGTGCTGACCGGGACTGATCTATTGAGCCTCATTCTCTGACAAAGGATTTATAGGTTGGAGTACCGATTCGAGGAACGCCGTGGAACCAATAGATCAGAGACTACATTGGAGCTTCATGGTTATTTTATTTTAAATTATAAATTGGTTAATGATGGATAGTGTGGGGAAGTCAATATTCAAATAAACAATTTTTTACAGTGTTTTTTTTCACTTTATACTTACTAGGTAAGTATTGAGGGTGTCTGATAAGACATCTCTCCATTACTAACCCCTGGGCTTGATGGCAGTTGACAATTCACAGCTGACATCAATCTCAAACAGTATAACCCCGATTGCCGCTGCAGCAAGGAAATCAGAAAAAAATCGAGGTGAAGCACCAGAATTGGCTCATCCATTAGATTGGGTGGCTGCAGGCTGGTATATTTAGGCTGGGAAGGGCGAAATAACCATGGACCTTCCCAAACTCACAATACCAGCCTGCATCTGTCTGATTTACCTTGGCTGGTTCTCAAAAAATAGGGGGGTCCTGATGTTTATTAAATTTATTTATTTACTTACCAACAGTGTCCTGGGAGTCAGAGATGTGTCCAGGCGTCTTCTCCATGCTGTTTACATTCCATTTGAGTGCTATTTCCATCCATTTCATCAATTTTCCTGTCTTCCAGCCCTCCTTGGGGGGATCTGCTGGAAAATTGCTGGAGTTCCACATTGACTTCCATTATACTCAGAACAGTGATACCTTAATTTTCAATGATAATCCGTCCGAATAATTGGTGGAATCCAAAATCAGTGAAAACCGAGGCAATTATTTTCATAGGAATCAATGTAAATCCAACTAATTTGCTTTAAACACTCCAAAATACATACCAAAAACACATTTTATAGAGAATAAACAGATTTTAATACTATAAACAATAAGAAATGAATATAAACTACTAATGTAAACAATAAATATATTTTATCTCACATTTTTAACATACATATTGAAACTGACGAGCGGGGTGATACTCGCACAATGCCACATAGAGCAGGACAATGCATGGGTCACCTTTTGTTGTTGCAAAATTAGGAGGGTAATCACGTGGGCATGCAGATAAAAAAAAACGTAATCCGACGCAACCAACAAAAACTGAGTACATTTGAAGGAAAAAAAATCAAAAAACGAAACCAACGATAACCGACGTCAACGAAAACCGAGGTACCGCTGTACATTTTAGATTCAGTGGAAAACTCAGAAGGGAAGGAGCAGATTATTATAGCGCAATTTTGCGGTTATGGTTTGCAGGTGAAATTTCACATAGGCAGAGCCTCTGAGCTGTCAGAATAGCAGAAATCCCCCATAAGTGACCTTATTTTAAAAAATACACCTCTCAATGAATTCATCCAGGGGTGCAGTGATCATATTGACACTAAAGGGGTATCACAGAATTTTATACCATTGGGTCATGAAGAAAATGTAATAATGCTTTTACCAGAAAAAAATTATTTTAGCCCCAGATTTTACATTTTTACATGGGAAAATGGATAACAATGCCACCAAAATGAGTCAGACAATTTCTTCTGAGCAAGGCAATACTCCATATGTGGCTGTAAAGTACTGCTTAGCCATATGACTTGCGATGGGGGGGAAGAAGCACTATTTGACCCTTGGAGCACAGACTCCAAATACAGAGCACCTAAATGCCAGAAGAGCAGAATACCCCTTCAAGTGTCCCCATGTTATCTACATGTGTAGTAGTAGTAGTAGTCGTCACTCCATGGGTCTTTTCCAGAAATAAGAAGCAATGGATGTTGCTGAGTGAAAATTGCAAATCTACCATTGTAGTGCCCAGTACATTGTAGTGCCCATAACATTGTAGTGCCCATACATTGTGCCCAGCTTGTACTTCTAGATAAGGCCAGCTCCAGGTTTTTGTGGGCCCTGAGCGAAAGACTCAGTGGGCTTCATGCACACACAGACAAGCACAGATATATGTACATGGGCCTGTATCTGTACATATTTGAAGACAAGTTCACAAAAATATATGTAAACAAATATATAAACAGTCACATACAGTGACAAACAGATACACATGCACACACAGGCACATTAGAGCTATTTTTAATATGGAGAAACCGGCAACAAACCTCACTCACCTTCCCCCCGCTTGTCTCCTATCCAGCTACTCTCCGGCAGGCATCTGGCTGTGCAGGGCACGCTACTTGATGGCCATCACTTTAACAGACATGGCCATTGAGTCCGTGTGCTAGCAGTGATATTGCCGTATCGGCGCAGGGCGTTTAATTCTGTTCTTGTGCTGGCCTGGCAGTGTCACTGCTAGCAGACAAGGCTGCATAGTGCACACTGAGACTGCTGTATATACATCACAGGAGACATAGTGGCCATAGTAAATACATTACTGGGGACATACAAGTTACTGTGGCCAGTGAGGGGCATAAACATTACTGGCGTCAGTAGGGGGCATACACATTACAGGGGCCAGTGCTGGGCATTACTCATACTGGGGATGCTGTGGGCATACACATTACTGGGGCCATTGGAGGTAAATAGACATACTGGGAGACGCTGCGGGGCACACACATAATGGGTCACTTGCAGCACTGAGGTACGCTGGGGGATCAGTAGCCGCTCATCTTCATCTGCTGGAGAGGAGCGCATCCCATGCTAATGCAGCCCACAGACGAACCCCGGCCTGCAATGAACGCTGCGGATCTGTGCTCTGCGGGTTTAAAGGGCTGACAGCCAGCATAGTGCGGCTGCTGGCCTGAGTGCTGCGGAAATCTGCCGGCTCAGGATAAATCTGTTACTTCAAACTTTGGGAGGCAGAGTAAACAAATCAACAGCAAGTCAAGAATTTTATTTATTTTTTTAACTCTTTATTTTGTAATAACTTGTATTTCTAATACTTAGATTAACAATGGGGGGAGAGGAACAATGAAGGGGAGAGGGGAAGGGGTCCATGAAAAAACAGAGGAAGGGATGGAGCAAAGGGTGGAAATTTACAATAGGGTAGGTATTTACAAAGAGTGCAGTAGGTATTTACAGAGGTATTTACAATGGGTAGGTATTTACAAAGGTATTTACAAAGGATAGGTATTTACAAAGGGTAGGTATTTACAAAGGGTAGGTATTTACAAAGGGTAGGTATTTACAAAGGGTAGGTATTTACAAAGGGTAGGTATTTACAAAGGTATTTACAAAGGGTAGGTATTTACAAAGGGTAGATATTTACAAAGAGTAGGTATTTACAAAGGTATTTACAGAGTAGGTATTTACAAAGGGTAGGTATTTACAAAGGTATTTACAAAGGGTAGGTATTTAAAATGGATATACAAAGTAATAACTTTTATTTCTAATACTTAATAAGTAGACATTAACAATAGGGGGAGAGAAACAATGCAGGGGAGAGGGGAAGGAGTCATTTAAAAAAAAGAGGAAGGGATGGAGCAAAGGGTAGAAATTTACAATAGAGTAGGTATTTACAGAGGTATTTACAATGGATAGGTATTTACAAGTTTTTAATGGTACAATTTTCATTTTTTTTAAACTATCACAGAACGATAGTATGATGGGTAAAATGTTCTTCAGTTCTCAATTGACAGCGGATCAAGTTCCTTTTAATCTTACAAATTATTGTTATTCACATTAAATAGGTGGTCATCAGACTGCCTTACTGTAATCAGGAAATTATATATACACACACACACACACACACACACACGTATATATATATATATATATATATATATATATATATATATATATATATATATATATATATATATATATATATATACCTACAGATATCAGACCTGAAATATTGATTTCCCCAAGAATCACCCATTGGCTCAATCACGAATGCTTGCCCGCTAGTTCATTTATAAAAGTAGAGATACATGTCTCTGATTTGAGACGTAAACTGCAAAGTTTTAGTTAAAATCAAGAATTTGAAATATATACTGCAAAATAAAATACATGACTCAATTGCTTATTCATCAACAGTACAAGTTAGGTTAATGCTGTTCCTTGCTAATTTAAGAATCCACATGACATCTAAATCCACGACTATATACAGTACCTACTGGAGCTAGGTGTAACAACGTGTCCCTCCCCCGCCTGTGCTCATGGTAATAGTCTGTCTCTCCTTGACTGTCCTGTATGTACTACTGGTGGGGAATTGTTTGTTCTTCTCAGCATGGGATTTCTCCAACCACAACTTGGTAAACAGAACAGAGCCAGGACGTACAAAGTCCATTCATGTATCAAATGTCCAGGGGGAGGTATGCCCACCTTAAGGGCTGATCCCAGGAGAGAAGAACAATGAGACCCATGTTAGTTCAGTTAGTTGGATCTCGGCTGGAGTAGGATTAGGATATTTAGCTGAGGCTGAATCCTAGAGCCTGTGTATGGACTATGTGACATTGAGGACCAGCTGCCACGCTGCTGGATTTGCATTCTCCTTAGTGTCGGCTTGTCCCAGATCTGTTTCCTTTGTGTGGACTCTAAAGAACCATTTGGATATTGGATGTTTTATGTTCCCTGCCTCATTAAATCTTCTTGGATTGTTCATCGGCCTGGTGTCCCTTACTGCTCTGTCACATACCCCGTCACAAACTGGTGGCAGCGGCGGGATGAGAGCAGAAAGAATGGAGGGCAACGGCCCATCAACGTCTGAAACCAGAACCTCAGGATATAAGAACTCGACTATGTCGAACCTCAAAACAAAGGCCTGTGAATTAGGTGTTGGCTACAAAGGACTCTCCAAGGAGCAACTAATTGAGGCTTTGGAAGGAGCTTGCCTGCAAGATGGCACCGAGGAACAATTTCCACAGCAAGGGGAGGAAAGACAGGAGCTGGAGGTAAATACCCAAAAAAGTCAATGGGTTGTGTGGTATGAGGAGGAGATGGCACTGCTTGGAGATGAGGTCACCATTGAATATAAGATGGATGCTATTCGTAGAGCTTAAGAGAGGATATAGCTGGAGAGGAGGTTTGGTGTGGAAGCAGCTAGAGGCTCCAGACAAACTGTACCCACAGCACCCACTATGAGGGAATTCTCCAGAGTGTCCCGCAAGGACTTTAAACCATTTAATGAAGCTGCAGGCGACATTGAGGGCTTCTTACAGGACTTTGAGCATCAGTGCCGATTAATGGAAGTCCCAGAAAGAGAGCGAGTCAGACACCTGGTGGGCCTCTTGGAGGGTGGAGCTGCCGACGCCTATAGAGCTATGGACCCTCAGTGGAATTGTGAGTATGGGGAGATCAAACAGACCATTCTAGAACATTATGCCGTGACCCCAGATACTTATAGGACTCAGTTCCGTATGTTAGCCTGTGATGGGGAAGTGTCTTTCAAAATGTATGCCTATAGACTGAAACAAGTATGCCATCGCTGGCTGGAGGGAGAGGGGGCCTTAACTTGGGAGACCTTCCTCAAGGTCATCCTAAAAGAACAGTTTTATGCCAAGTGCCCTACTGAGATTCGGGAATGGGTGCGTGAGAGGAGACCAGAGACAGTGGAACAAGCTGCCGTTCTAGCTGATGAGGTACTCACTATCAAGCCTCAGTGGAAGAAGCTGCTAGCAGAGGGAGCAAAAATGACCAGCTCCCCAACACCAGAGGTTCCTTGTCCTTCAGTGCCCAATGTTCCTCAACCTCCTAGATCACCACCTCATGTGGATACCCGTGTGTATGTGCCTCCAGTTGTTTCTACCACATTTTCTGGAATGCGACGAGGAGAGAAAGTAGAAGAGCGAAGATGTTATAGCTGTGGGCATCCCGGGCATCTGCGGGCCACATGCCCATCTATCCCGTGGAGTCATCCTCCAAATCGACAACCACCTCCAGCACCTGCACCTCCCTATCAGTCACCAAGGTCTCCTACCTACTTCTCCAGAAGGCAAACTGGAAGGAGTGAGACGCAGCACAGATGTTATCAATGTGGGCAGCTTGGTCATCTGCAAGCTCACTGTCCAGGTGTTCGGAGGCAGAACAGCTGTAGACCACCTTTGCCTGTCCATTATCTACAGACACCCTCAGAAGGAGAAGAGCTGGATTTAGGCCCTGATAATTTGCCAAGTGACTCTGATATGTTGACTTCCCTACCAGGAGTCTATGGAGTGCAAGCCACAGCCACCCGTTCTTATGATCTTCAGCATAAACATCTACAGGAGGTCGTGCTGGATGGACAAAAAGTTGTTGGCTTTTGTGACACTGGGGCTTTTCTCACCATAGCAGATCCCCCAGTAATTCAATCAGAAGCAATTCAAAAGGGACCAGGAATTGCCATTGAATTGGCTGGAGGTACTCAGAGATATATTCCAAGAGCAAGTGTAACCCTGGATTATGGCTTTGGGGCAAAACAAGGCATAATTGGTGTGATGAGCGTCCTGCCTGCAGACATTCTCCTAGGCAATGATGTGGGAGATATACAATGCCAATTGTGGGTGCAGGAAGCAGAGTTGAAGTGAAGGAGGATACAAACTGGGGCCGAACATTCAACCCTACATCTTCATCATGCACTAAAGAACCTGGAGCCAACACCCAAAATGCAGGCGGATTGTCCAGACAGGAGGAGCCCTGAGTCAGGTCCACCATGTTTACGTGTACTTGACAAGCGATCTGTTGAGGTCACTAGTCCATACACAAATTGAGAGGGGAAGGGATTGTAACAGCGTGTCCCTCCCCCGACTGTGCTCATGGTGTAATAGTCTGTCTCTCCTTGACTGTCCTGTATGTACTACTGGTTGGGGATTGTTTGTTATTCTCAGCATGGGACTTCTACAACCACAACTTGGTAAACAGAACAGAGCCAGGATGTTCAAAGTCCATTCATGTATCAAATGTCCAGGGGGAGGTGTGCCCACCTTAGGGGCTGATCCCAGGAGAGAAGAACAATGAGACCCATGTTAGTTCAGTTACTTGGATCTCGGCTGGAGAAGGATTAGGATATATAGCTGAGGCTGAATCCTAGAGCCTATGTATGGACTATGGGACATTGAAGATCAGCTGCTACGTGGGATTGTGTTGTCTCAGCCACGCTACCGGATTTAAGGAACACATCTAGGGACTGTTGTTGCATTTTGCTTGGCGTTGGATTGCCCCGGATCTGTTTCCTTCGTGTGGACTCTAAAGAACCATTTGGATATTGGATGTTTTATGTTCCCTGCCTCATTAAATCTTGTTGGATTGTTCATCGGTCTGGTGTCCAATACTGCTCTGTCGCATACCCCGTCACAGGGCACATATGGGGGTAAAGTAATATGGTGCACAGTATATGGGGCAAAGAAATATGTGCACAGTAATATGTTGCAGATTATATTGGGGAATAGTAAAATGGTGCACAGTAATATGTTGCACAGTATATGAGGGCACAATAATATAGGGGGACAGTAATGTGGTGCAGAGTACATGAAGCACAGTAAAATGGTGCACTGTATATGGGGGCACAATAATATGGTGCATACATAGTACATGGGTGCACAATAATATCGGGCACAGAAATAAGGTGCTTAGTAATATGATGCACAGTAATATGGTACACAGTATATGGGGTACAGTAATATGGAGGCACAGTAATGGTGCACAGTATATGGGGCACAGTGATATGGTGCAGATTATATTGGGGAATAGTAAAATGGTGCACAGTAATATGGTTCACAGTATATGAGGGCACAATAATATAGGGGGACAATAATGTGGTGCACAGTAAAAACGCACAGTAATATGGTGCACTGTATATGAGGGCACAGTAAAATGGTGTACATTATATGGGTGCATAGTAATATGGGGAACAGTAATAGGGTGCTTAGTAATATGATGCACAGTAATATGGTACACAGTATATGGGGTACAGTAATATGGAGGCACAGTAATGGTGCACAGTATATGGGGGCACAGTCATCATAGGGGCACAATACATGTAGTAACAGTATATTTGGACACAGTAATATGGTGCACAGTATATGGGTGCACAGTACATAGGCGCACATATGGGTGTACAGTAATATGGTACACAGTATATGGGGCACAGTAAATGGTGGCACCGTAGATGGGGGCGCAGTAATATGGTGCAAAGCATATGGGGTACAGTAAATGATGACACCGTATATGGGGGTAAAGAAATATCGTGCAAAGCATATGGGGCACAATAAATGGTGTCACCGTATATGGGGGCACAGTAATATGGTGCACAGTATATGGGTGCATAATATGGTGCACAGTATATGGGGCACAGTAATATGGGACAGTATATGGGGCACAGTAATATGATGCACAGTGAGTATAAAATGTACAGTAATATATTGCAGGTGCACAGTATAGGGGCACATTAATATGTTGCACAGTATATGAGGGCACAGTAATATCGTGCACAGTGTATAGGGGCACTTATGGGGGTACAGTATATGAGGGCACAGTAATATGGTGCACACCATATGCGGCACATTAACATGGAGCAAAGTATATGGGGCACTGTAATATGTAGCACAGTATATGGGGCACAGTAATATGGTGCACAAAATATGGGGCACAGTATATGGGCACAGTAATATGCTGCACAGTATATGGGGCACAGTAATATGGTGCACAAAATATGGGGCACAGTATATGGGGCACAGTAATATGCTGCACAGTATATGGGGCACAGTAATATGGTGCACGGTATATGGGCACAGTAATGTGGTGCACAGTACATGAGGCACTGTAATATGGAGCACAGTTTTATGGTGTACAGTATATAGGGGTACAGTGAGTATATGAAGTAGTTATATGGTGCAGGTGCACAATAATATTATGAACAGTATATGAGGGCACAGAAATATGGTGCAAAGTATATGGGGCACAGTAAATGGTGGCACCATAAATGGGGGCACAGTAATATGGTGCACAGTATATGGGTGCATAGTAATATGGGGCACAGCAATATGGTACACAGTATATGGGACACAGTAATATTGTGGGGGCACAATATATGTACGAACAGTATATGGGGCACAGTAATATGGGGCACAGTAATATGGTGCACAGTATATGGGGGCACAGTATTATGGTGCACAGTGTATGGGGCAAAGTAATATGGTGCACAGTAATATTGTGCACAGTATATGGGGGCACAGTAGTATGGTGCACAGTAATATTGTGCACAGTATATGAGGGCACAGTAATATGGTGCACAGTATATGGGTGCACAATAATATCGGGCACAGAAATAAGGTGCTTAGCAATATCATGCAAAGTAATATGGTACACAGTATATGCGGTACAGTAATATGGAGGCACAGTAATGGTGCACAGTATATGGGGCACAGTGATATGGTGCAGATTATATTGGGGAATAGTAAAATGGTGCACAGTATATGAGGGCACAGTAATATGGTGCACAGTGTATAGGGGCACTTATGGGGGTACAGTATATGGGGGCACAGTAATATGGTGCACTGTATATGAGGGCACAGTAAAATGGTGTACAGTATATGGGTGCATAGTAATATGGGGCACAGTAATAGGGTGCTTAGTAATATGATGCACAGTAATATGGTACACAGTATATGGGGTACAGTAATATGGAGGCACAGTAATGGTGCACAGTACATGGGACACAGTGATATGGTGCACAGTCATATCGTGGGGCACAATATATGTAGTAACAGTATACAGGGGCACAGTAATATGTTGCAGATTATATTGGGGAATAGTAAAATGGTGCACAGTAAATGAGGGCACAATAATATTGGGGGACAATAATATGGTGCACAGTATATGAAGCACAGTAATATGGTGCACAGTATATAAGGGCACAGTAATATGGTGCACAGTATATGGGTGCATAGTAATATGGGGCACAGTAATAGGGTGCTTAGTAATATGATGCACAGTAATATGGTACACAGTATATGAGGTACAGTAATATGGAGGCACAGTAATGGTGCACAGTATATGGGGCACAGTAATATGGTGCACAGTCATCGTCGGGGCACAATATATGTAGTAACAGTATATTGGGACACAGTAATATGGTGCAGTATCTTAGGGCACAGTAATGTGGTGCACAGTATATAGGGGCATGTAACAGCGTGTCCCTCCCCCGCCTGTGCTCATGGTGTAATAGTCTGTCTCTCCTTGACTGTCCTGTATGTACTACTGGTGGGGGGATTGTTTGTTTTTCTCAGCATGGGACTTCTCCAACCACAACTTGGTAAACCGAACAGAGCCAGGACGTTCAAAGTCCATTCATGTATCAAATGTCCAGGGGGAGGTGTGCCCACCTTAGGCTCTGATCCCAGGAGAGAAGAACAATGAGACCTATGTTAGTTCAGTTAGTTGGATCTCGGCTGGAGAAGGATTAGGATATATAGCTGAGGCTGAATCCTAGAGCCTGTGTATGGACTATGGGACATTGAAGATCAGCTGCTACGTGGGATTGTGTTGTCTCAGCCACGCTACCGGATTTAAGGAACACATCTAAGGACTGTTGTTGCATTTTCCTTGGCGTCGGATTGCCCCGGATCTGTTTCCTTCGTGTGGACTCTAAAGAACCATTTGGATATTGGATGTTTTATGTTCCCTGCCTCATTAAATCTTGTTGGATTGTTCATCGGTCTGGTGTCCAATACTGCTCTGTCGCATACCCCGTCACAGGGCACATATGGGGGTAAAGTAATATGGTGCACAGTATATGGGGCAAAGTAATATGTGCACAGTAATATGTTGCAGATTATATTGGGGAATAGTAAAATGGTGCACAGTAATATGGTGCACAGTATATGAGGGCACAATAATATAGGGGGACAGTAATGTGGTGCAGAGTACATGAAGCACAGTAATATGGTGCACAGTATATGAGGGCACAATAATATAGGGGGACAGTAATGTGGTGCAGAGTACATGAAGCATAGTAAAATGGTGCACTGTATATGGGGGCACAATAATATGGTGCATACATAGTACATGGGTGCACAATAATATCGGGCACAGAAATAAGGTGCTTAGTAATATGATGCACAGTAATATGGTACACAGTATATGGGGTACAGTAATATGGAGGCACAGTAATGGTGCACAGTATATGGGGCACAGTGATATGGTGCAGATTATATTGGGGAATAGTAAAATGGTGCACAGTAATATGGTTCACAGTATATGAGGGCACAATAATATAGGGGGACAATAATGTGGTGCACAGTATAAACGCACAGTAATATGGTGCACTGTATATGAGGGCACAGTAAAATGGTGTACAGTATATGGGTGCATAGTAATACGGGGCACAGTAATAAGGTGCATAGTAATATGATGCACAGTAATATGGTACACAGTATATGGGGTACAGTAATATGGAGGCACAGTAATGGTGCACAGTATATGGGGGCACAGTCATCATAGGGGCACAATACATGTAGTAACAGTATATTTGGACACAGTAATATGGTGCACAGTACATAGGGGCACATATGGGTGTACAGTAATATGGTGCACAGTAAATGGGGCACAGTAAATGGTGGCACCGTAGATGGGGGCGCAGTAATATGGTGCAAAGCATATGGGGTACAGAAAATGATGGCACCGTATATGGGGGTAAAGAAATATGGTGCAAAGCATATGGGGCACAATAAATGGTGTCACCGTATATGGGGGCACAGTAATATGGTGCACAGTATATGGGTGCATAATATGGTGCACAGTATATGGGGCACAGTAATATGGGACAGTATATGGGGCACAGTAATATGATGCACAGTGAGTATAAAATGTACAGTAATATATTGCAGGTGCACAATATAGGGGCACATTAATATGTTGCACAGTATATGAGGGCACAGTAATATCGTGCACAGTGTATAGGGGCACTTATGGGGGTACAGTATATGAGGGCACAGTAATATGGTGCACACCATATGCGGCACATTAACATGGAGCAAAGTATATGGGGCACTGTAATATGTAGCACAGTATATGGGGCACAGTAATATGGTGCACAAAGTATGGGGCACAGTATATGAGGCACAGTAATATGCTGCACAGTATATGGGGCACAGTAATATGGTGCACGGTATATGGGCACAGTAATGTGGTGCACAGTACATGAGGCACTGTAATATGGAGCACAGTTTTATGGTGTACAGTATATAGGGGTACAGTGAGTATATGAAGTAGTTATATGGTGCAGGTGCACAATAATATTATGAACAGTATATGAGGGCACAGAAATATGGTGCAAAGTATATGGGGCACAGTAAATGGTGGCACCATAAATGGGGGCACAGTAATATGGTGCACAGTATATGGGTGCATAGTAATATGGGGCACAGCAATATGGTACACAGTATATGGGACACAGTAATATTGTGGGGGCACAATATATGTATGAACAGTATATGGGGCACAGTAATATGGGGCACAGTAATATGGTGCACAGTATATGGGGGCACAGTATTATGGTGCACAGTGTATGGGGCAAAGTAATATGGTGCACAGTAATATTGTGCACAGTATATGGGGGCACAGTAGTATGGTGCACAGTAATATTGTGCACAGTATATGAGGGCACAGTAATATGGTGCACAGTATACAAGTGTATTGTAATATGGGGCACAGTAATATGGTGCTTAGTAATATGCACAGTAATATGGTACACAGTATATGGGGTACAGTAATATGGAGGCACAGTAATGGTGCACAGTACATGGGACACAGTGATATGGTGCACAGTCATATCGTAGGGCACAATATATGTAGTAACAGTATACAGGGGCACAGTAATATGTTGCAGATTATATTGGGGAATAGTAAAATGGTGCACAGTAAATGAGGGCACAATAATATTGGGGGACAATAATATGGTGCACAGTATATGAAGCACAGTAATATGGTGCACAGTATATAAGGGCACAGTAATATGGTGCACAGTATATGGGTGCATAGTAATATGGGGCACAGTAATAGGGTGCTTAGTAATATGATGCACAGTAATATGGTACACAGTATATGAGGTACAGTAATATGGAGGCACAGTAATGGTGCACAGTATATGGGGCACAGTAATATGGTGCACAGTCATCGTCGGGGCACAATATATGTAGTAACAGTATATTGGGACACAGTAATATGGTGCAGTATCTTAGGACACAGTAATGTGGTGCACAGTATATAGGGGCATGTAACAGCGTGTCCCTCCCCCGCCTGTGCTCATGGTGTAATAGTCTGTCTCTCCTTGACTGTCCTGTATGTACTACTGGTGGAGGGATTGTTTGTTTTTCTCAGCATGGGACTTCTCCAACCACAACTTGGTAAACAGAACAGAGCCAGGACGTTCAGTCCATTCATGTATCAAATGTCCAGGGGGAGGTGTGCCCACCTTAGGCTCTGATCCCAGGAGAGAAGAACAATGAGACCTATGTTAGTTCAGTTAGTTGGATCTCGGCTGGAGAAGGATTAGGATATATAGCTGAGGCTGAATCCTAGAGCCTGTGTATGGACTATGGGACATTGAAGATCAGCTGCTACGTGGGATTGTGTTGTCTCAGCCACGCTACCGGATTTAAGGAACACATCTAAGGACTGTTGTTGCATTTTCCTTGGCGTCGGATTGCCCCGGATCTGTTTCCTTCGTGTGGACTCTAAAGAACCATTTGGATATTGGATGTTTTATGTTCCCTGCCTCATTAAATCTTGTTGGATTGTTCATCGGTCTGGTGTCCAATACTGCTCTGTCGCATACCCCGTCACAGGGCACATATGGGGGTAAAGTAATATGGTGCACAGTATATGGGGCAAAGTAATATGTGCACAGTAATATGTTGCAGATTATATTGGGGAATAGTAAAATGGTGCACAGTAATATGGTGCACAGTATATGAGGGCACAATAATATAGGGGGACAGTAATGTGGTGCAGAGTACATGAAGCACAGTAAAATGGTGCACAGTATATGGGGGCACAATAATATGGTGCATACATAGTACATGGGTGCACAATAATATCGGGCACAGAAATAAGGTGCTTAGTAATATCATGCACAGTAATATGGTACACAGTATATGGGGTACAGTAATATGGAGGCACAGTAATGGTGCACAGTATATGGGGCACAGTGATATGGTGCAGATTATATTGGGGAATAGTAAAATGGTGCACAGTAATATGGTTCACAGTATATGAGGGCACAATAATATAGGGGGACAATAATGTGGTGCACAGTATAAACGCACAGTAATATGGTGCACTGTATATGAGGGCACAGTAAAATGGTGTACAGTATATGGGTGCATAGTAATACGGGGCACAGAAATAGGGTGCTTAGTAATATGATGCACAGTAATATGGTACACAGCATATGGGGTACAGTAATATGGAGGCACAGTAATGGTGCACAGTATATGGGGGCACAGTCATCATAGGGGCACAATACATGTAGTAACAGTATATTTGGACACAGTAATATGGTGCACAGTATATGGGTGCACAGTACATAGGGGCACATATGGGTGTACAGTAATATGGTGCACAGTAAATGGGGCACAGTAAATGGTGGCACCGTAGATGGGGGCGCAGTAATATGGTGCAAAGCATATGGGGTACAGTAAATGATGGCACCGTATATGGGGGTAAAGAAATATGGTGCAAAGCATATGGGGCACAATAAATGGTGTCACCGTATATGGGGGCACAGTAATATGGTGCACAGTATATGGGTGCATAATATGGTGCACAGTATATGGGGCACAGTAATATGGGACAGTATATGGGGCACAGTAATATGATGCACAGTGAGTATAAAATGTACAGTAATATATTGCAGGTGCACAGTATAGGGGCACATTAATATGTTGCACAGTATATGAGGGCACAGTAATATCGTGCACAGTGTATAGGGGCACTTATGGGGGTACAGTATATGAGGGCACAGTAATATGGTGCACACCATATGCGGCACATTAACATGGAGCAAAGTATATGGGGCACTGTAATATGTAGCACAGTATATGGGGCACAGTAATATGGTGCACAAAATATGGGGCACAGTATATGGGCACAGTAATATGCTGCACAGTATATGGGGCACAGTAATATGGTGCACGGTATATGGGCACAGTAATGTGGTGCACAGTACATGAGGCACTGTAATATGGAGCACAGTTTTATGGTGTACAGTATATAGGGGTACAGTGAGTATATGAAGTAGTTATATGGTGCAGGTGCACAATAATATTATGAACAGTATATGAGGGCACAGAAATATGGTGCAAAGTATATGGGGCACAGTAAATGGTGGCACCATAAATGGGGGCACAGTAATATGGTGCACAGTATATGGGTGCATAGTAATATGGGGCACAGCAATATGGTACACAGTATATGGGACACAGTAATATTGTGGGGGCACAATATATGTACGAACAGTATATGGGGCACAGTAATATGGTGCACAGTGTATGGGGCAAAGTAATATGGTGCACAGTAATATTGTGCACAGTATATGGGGGCACAGTAGTATGGTGCACAGTAATATTGTGCACAGTATATGAGGGCACAGTAATATGGTGCACAGTATACGGGTGTATTGTAATATGGGGCACAGTAATATGGTGCTTAGTAATATGCACAGTAATATGGTACACAGTATATGGGGTACAGTAATATGGAGGCACAGTAATGGTGCACAGTACATGGGACACAGTGATATGGTGCACAGTCATATCGTGGGGCACAATATATGTAGTAACAGTATATAGGGGCACAGTAATATGTTGCAGATTATATTGGGGAATAGTAAAATGGTGCACAGTAAATGAGGGCACAATAATATTGGGGGACAATAATATGGTGCACAGTATATGAAGCACAGTAATATGGTGCACAGTATATAAGGGCACAGTAATATGGTGCACAGTATATGGGTGCATAGTAATATGGGGCACAGTAATATGGTGCACAGTATATGGGTGCATAGTAATATGGGGCACAGTATATGGGGCACAGTAATATGGTGCACAGTATATGGGTGCATAGTAATATGGGGCACAGTAATAGGGTGCTTAGTAATATGATGCACAGTAATATGGTACACAGTATATGAGGTACAGTAATATGGAGGCAGAGTAATGGTGCACAGTATATGGGGCACAGTAATATGGTGCACAGTCATCGTCGGGGCACAATATATGTAGTAACAGTATATTGGGACACAGTAATATGGTGCACAAAATATGGGGCACAGTAATATGCTGCACAGTATATGGGGCACAGTAATATGGTGCACAATATATGGGGCACAGTAATATGCTGCACAGTATATGGGGCACAGTAATATGGTGCACGGTATATGGGCACAGTAATGTGGTGCACAGTACATGAGGCACTGTAATATGGAGCACAGTTTTATGGTGTACAGTATATAGGGGTACAGTGAGTATATGAAGTAGTTATATGGTGCAGGTGCACAATAATATTATGAACAGTATATGAGGGCATATTTGCAAAGTATATGGGGCACAGTAAATGGTGGCACCATAAATGGGGGCACAGTAATATGGTGCACAGTATATGGGTGCATAGTAATATGGGGCACAGCAATATGGTACACAGTATATGGGACACAATATATGTACGAACAGTATATGGGGCACAGTAATATGGGGCACAGTAATATGGTGCACAGTATATGGGGGCACAGTATTATGGTGCACAGTGTATGGGGCAAAGTAATATGTGCACAGTAATATGTTGCAGATTATATTGGGGAATAGTAAAATGGTGCACAGTATATGAGGGCACAATAATATAGGGGGACAGTAATGTGGTGCAGAGTACATGAAGCACAGTAAAATGGTGCACTGTATATGGGGGCACAATAATATGGTGCATAAATAGTATATGGGTGCACAATAATATCGGGCACAGAAATAAGGTGCTTAGCAATATCATGCAAAGTAATATGGTACACAGTATATGCGGTACAGTAATATGGAGGCACAGTAATGGTGCACAGTATATGGGGCACAGTGATATGGTGCAGATTATATTGGGGAATAGTAAAATGGTGCACAGTATATGAGGGCACAGTAATATGGTGCACAGTGTATAGGGGCACTTATAGGGGTACAGTATATGAGGGCACAGTAATATGGTGCACAGTATACGGGTGTATTGTAATATGGGGCACAGTAATATGGTGCTTAGTAATATGCACAGTAATATGGTACACAGTATATGGGGTACAGTAATATGGAGGCACAGTAATGGTGCACAGTACATGGGACACAGTGATATGGTGCACAGTCATATCGTGGGGCACAATATATGTAGTAACAGTATATAGGGGCACAGTAAAATGTTGCAGATTATATTGGGGAATAGTAAAATGGTGCACAGTAAATGAGGGCACAATAATATAGGGGGACAATAATATGGTGCACAGTATATGAGGCACAGTAATATGGTGCTTAGTAATATGATGCACAGTAATATGGTACACAGTATATGAGGTACAGTAATATGGAGGCACAGTAATGGTGCACAGTATATGGGGCACAGTAATATGGTGCACAGTCATCGTCGGGGCACAATATATGTAGTAACAGTATATTGGGACACAGTAATATGGTGCACAAAATATGGGGCACAGTAATATGCTGCACAGTATATGGGGCACAGTAATATGGTGCACAATATATGGGGCACAGTATATGGGGCACAGTAATATGCTGCACAGTATATGGGGCACAGTAATATGGTGCACGGTATATGGGCACAGTAATGTGGTGCACAGTACATGAGGCACTGTAATATGGAGCACAGTTTTATGGTGTACAGTATATAGGGGTACAGTGAGTATATGAAGTAGTTATATGGTGCAGGTGCACAATAATATTATGAACAGTATATGAGGGCACAGAAATATGGTGCAAAGTATATGGGGCACAGTAAATGGTGGCACCATAAATGGGGGCACAGTAATATGGTGCACAGTATATGGGTGCATAGTAATATGGGGCACAGCAATATGGTACACAGTATATGGGACACAGTTATATTGTGGGGGCACAATATATGTACGAACAGTATATGGGGCACAGTAATATGGGGCACAGTAATATGGTGCACAGTATATGGGGGCACAGTATTATGGTGCACAGTGTATGGGGCAAAGTAATATGGTGCACAGTAATATTGTGCACAGTATATGGGGGCACAGTAGTATGGTGCACAGTAATATTGTGCACAGTATATGAGGGCACAGTAATATGGTGCACAGTATACGGGTGTATTGTAATATGGGGCACAGTAATATGGTGCTTAGTAATATGCACAGTAATATGGTACACAGTATATGGGGTACAGTAATATGGAGGCACAGTAATGGTGCACAGTACATGGGACACAGTGATATGGTGCACAGTCATATCGTGGGGCACAATATATGTAGTAACAGTATATAGGGGCACAGTAAAATGTTGCAGATTATATTGGGGAATAGTAAAATGGTGCACAGTAAATGAGGGCACAATAATATAGGGGGACAATAATATGGTGCACAGTATATGAGGCACAGTAATATGGTGCTTAGTAATATGATGCACAGTAATATGGTACACAGTATATGAGGTACAGTAATATGGAGGCACAGTAATGGTGCACAGTATATGGGGCACAGTAATATGGTGCACAGTCATCGTCGGGGCACAATATATGTAGTAACAGTATATTGGGACACAGTAATATGGTGCAGTATCTTAGGGCACAGTAATGTGGTGCACAGTATATAGGGGCATGTAACAGCGTGTCCCTCCCCCGCCTGTGCTCTTGGTGTAATAGTCTGTCTCTCCTTGACTGTCCTGTATGTACTACTGGTGGGGGATTGTTTGTTTTTCTCAGCATGGGACTTCTCCAACCACAACTTGGTAAACAGAACAGAGCCAGGACGTTCAAAGTCCATTCATGTATCAAATGTCCAGGGGGAGGTGTGCCCACCTTAGGCTCTGATCCCAGGAGAGAAGAACAATGAGACCTATGTTAGTTCAGTTAGTTGGATCTCCGTTGGAGAAGGATTAGGATATATAGCTGAGGCTGAATCCTAGAGCCTGTGTATGGACTATGGGACATTGAAGATCAGCTGCTACGTGGGATTGTGTTGTCTCAGCCACGCTACTGGATTTAAGGAACACATCTAAGGACTGTTGTTGCATTTTCCTTGGCGTCGGATTGCCCTGGATCTGTTTCCTTCGTGTGGACTCTAAAGAACCATTTGGATATTGGATGTTTTATGTTCCCTGCCTCATTAAATCTTGTTGGATTGTTCATCGGTCTGGTGTCCAATACTGCTCTGTCGCATACCCCGTCACAGGGCACATATGGGGGTAAAGTAATATGGTGCACAGTATATGGGGCAAAGTAATATGTGCACAGTAATATGTTGCAGATTATATTGGGGAATAGTAAAATGGTGCACAGTATATGAGGGCACAATAATATAGGGGGACAGTAATGTGGTGCAGAGTACATGAAGCACAGTAAAATGGTGCACTGTATATGGGGGCACAATAATATGGTGCATAAATAGTATATGGGTGCACAATAATATCGGGCACAGAAATAAGGTGCTTAGCAATATCATGCAAAGTAATATGGTACACAGTATATGCGGTACAGTAATATGGAGGCACAGTAATGGTGCACAGTATATGGGGCACAGTGATATGGTGCAGATTATATTGGGGAATAGTAAAATGGTGCACAGTATATGAGGGCACAGTAATATGGTGCACAGTGTATAGGGGCACTTATAGGGGTACAGTATATGAGGGCACAGTAATATGGTGCACAGTATACGGGTGTATTGTAATATGGGGCACAGTAATATGGTGCTTAGTAATATGCACAGTAATATGGTACACAGTATATGGGGTACAGTAATATGGAGGCACAGTAATGGTGCACAGTACATGGGACACAGTGATATGGTGCACAGTCATATCGTGGGGCACAATATATGTAGTAACAGTATATAGGGGCACAGTAAAATGTTGCAGATTATATTGGGGAATAGTAAAATGGTGCACAGTAAATGAGGGCACAATAATATAGGGGGACAATAATATGGTGCACAGTATATGAGGCACAGTAATATGGTGCACAGTATATAAGGGCACAGTAATATGGTGCACAGTATATGGGTGCATAGTAATATGGGGCACAGTAATAGGGTGCTTAGTAATATGATGCACAGTAATATGGTACACAGTATATGAGGTACAGTAATATGGAGGCACAGTAATGGTGCACAGTAATATGGTGCACAGTCATCGTCGGGGCACAATATATGTAGTAACAGTATATTGAGACACAGTAATATGGTGCAGTATCTTAGGGCACAGTAATGTGGTGCACAGTATATAGGGGCATGTAACAGCGTGTCCCTCCCCCGCCTGTGCTCATGGTGCAATCGTCTGTCTCTCCTTGACTGTCCTGTATGTACTACTGGTGGGGGATTGTTTGTTCTTCTCAGCGTGGGACTTCTCCAACCACAACTTGGTAAACAGAACAGAGCCAGGACATTCAAAGTCCATTCATGTATCAAATGTCCAGGGGGAGGTGTGCCCACCTTAGGGCTAATCCCAGGAGAGAAGAACAATGAGACCCATGTTAGTTCAGTTAGTTGGATCTCCGCTGAAGAAGGATTAGGATATATAGCTGAGGCTGAATCCTAGAGACTGTGTATGGACTATGGAACAGTGAAGATCAGCTGCTACTTGGGATTGTGTTGTCTCAGCCACGCCATCGGATTTAAGGAACACATCTAAGGACTGTTGTTACATTTTCCTTGGCGACGGATTGCCCGGATCTGTTTCCTTTGTGTGGACTCTAAAGAACCATTTGGATATTGGATGTTTTATGTTCCCTGCCTCATTAAATCTTCTTGGATTGTTCATTGCTCTGGTGTCCATTACTGCTCTGTCGCATACCCCGTCACAAACTGATGGCAGCAGCGGGATCAGAGCAGAAAGAATGGAGGACAACGGCTCATCAACGTCTGAAACCAGAACCTCAGGATACAGGAACTGGACTATGTCGAACATCAAAACAAAGGTCTGTGAATTAGGAGTTGGCTACAAAGGACTCTCCAAGGAGCAACTAATTGAGGCTTTGGAAAACGCTTGCTTGCAAGATGGCACCGAGGAACAATTTCCCCAGCAAGGACAGGAAAGACGGGAGCTGGAGGTAAATACCCAAAAAAGTCAATGGGTTGTGTGGTATGAGGAGGAGATGGCACTGCTTGAAGATGAGGTCACCATTGAATATAAGATGGATGCTATTCGCAGAGCTCAAGAGAGGGCATTGCTGGAGTGGAGGTTTGCTGTGGAAGCAGCTAGAGGCTCCAGACAAACTGTACCCACAGCACCCACTATGAGGGAATTCTCCAGAGTGTCCCGCAAGGACTTTAAGCCACTTAATGAAGCTGCAGGCAACATTAAGGGCTTCTTCCAGGACTTTGAGCATCCGTGCCGATTAATGGAAGTCCCAGAAAGAGAGCGAGTCAGACACCTGGTGGGCCTCTTGGAGGGTTGAGCTGCCGACGCCTATAGAGCTATGGACCCTCAGTGGAATTTTGAGTATGGGGAGATCAAACAGACCATTCTAGAACATTATGCCGTGACCCCAGATACTTATAGGACTCAGTTCCGTATGTTAGCCTGTGATGGGGAAGTGTCTTTCAAAATGTATGCCCATAGACTGAAACAAGTATGCCATCGCTGGCTGGAGGAAGAGGGGGCCTTAACTTGGGAGACCTTCCTCCAGGTCATCCTAAAAGAACAGTTTTATGCCAAGTGCCACACTGAGCTCCGTGAATGGGTGCATAAGAGGAGACCAGAGACAGTGGAACAAGCTGCCGCTCTAGCTGATGAGGTACTCACTATCAAGCCTCAGTGGAAGAAGCTGCTAGCAGAGGGAGCAAAAATGACCAGCACCCCAACACCAGAGGTTCCTTGTCCTTCAGTGCTCAATGTTCCTCCACCTCCTAGATCACCACCTCATGTGGATACCCGTGTGTATGTGCCTCCAGTTGTTTCTACCACATTTTCTGGAATGCGACGAGGAGAGAAAGTAGAAGAGCGAAGATGTTATAGCTGTGGGAATTCCGGGCATCTGCGGGCCACATGCCCATCTATCCCGTGGAGTCATCCTCCAAATCGACAACCACCTCCAGCACCTGCACCTCCCTATCAGTCACCAAGGTCTCCTACCTACTTCTCCAGAAGGCAAACTGGAAGGAGTGAGACGCAGCGCAGATGTTCTCAATGTAGGCAGCCTGGTCATCTGCAAGCTCACTGTCCAGGTGTTCGGAGGCAGAACAGCTGCAGACCACTTTTGCCTGTCCATTAGCTACAGACACCCTCAGAAGGAGAAGAGCTGGATTCAGGCCCTGATGATTTGCCAAGTGACTGATATGTTGACTTCCCTACCAGGAGTCTATGGAGTGCGAGCCACAGCCACCCGTTCTTATGATCTTCAGCATAAACATCTACAGGAGGTCGTGCTGGATGGCCAATAAGTTGTTGGCTTTTGTGACACTGGGGTTTTTCTCACCATAGCAGATCTCTGAGTAATTCAACCAGAAGCCATTCAAAAGGGACCAGGAATTGCCATTGAATTGGCTGGAGGTACTCAGAGATATATTCCAAGAGTAAGTGTAACCCTGGATTATGGCTTTGGGGCAAAACAATGCATAATCGGTGTGATGAGCGGCCTTCCTGCAGACATTCTCCTAGGCAATGATGTGGGAGATATACAATGTCAATTTGTGGGTGCAGGAAGCAGAGTTGAAGTGAAGGAGGATACAAACTGGGGCCGTGTCCCTCCCCCGCCTGTGCTCATGGTGTAATAGTCTGTCTCTCCTTGACTGTCCTGTATGTACTACTGGTGGGGGATTGTTTGTTCTTCTTAGCATGGGACTTCTCCAACCACAACTTGGTAAATAGAACAGAGCCAGGAAGTCCATTCATGTATCAAATATCCAGGGGGAGGTGTGCCCACCTTAGGGGCTGATCCCAGGAGAGAAGAACAATGAGACCCATGTTAGTTCAGTTAGTTGGATCTCGGCTGGAGAAGGATTAGGATATATAGCTGAGGCTGAATCCTAGAGCCTGTGTATAGACTATGGGACATTGAAGATAAGCTGCTACGTGGGATTGTGTTGTCTCAGCCACGCTATCGGATTTAAGGAACACATCTAAGGACTGTTGTGGCATTTTCCTTGGCGTCGGATTGCCCGGATCTGTTTCCTTTGTGTGGACTCTAAAGAACCATTTGGATATTGGATGTTTTATGTTGCCTGCCTCATTAAATCTTGTTGGAGTGTTCATCGGTCTGGTGTCCATTACTGCTCTGTCGCATATTTCGTCACACACAGTATATGGGGCAAAGTAATATGGTGCACTGTATATGGGGGCACAATAATATGGTGCATAGTATATGGGTGCACAGTATATTAGGCACAAAAATATGACACATAGTATATGGCGACAGAGTAATATGGTGCACAGAAATATTGTGCACAGTATATGGTGGCACAGTAGTATGGTGCACAGTATATGGGGGGGTCACAGTAATATGGTGCACAGTAATATGTAGCAGTTATATCGGGGCACAGTAATATGGTGCAGAGTATATGTGGCAGAGTAATATGGTGCAAAGTACATGGGGCACAGTAATATGGTGCACAGTATATGGGTGCTTAGTAATATGGTGCACAGTATATGTGAGCACAGTAATATCGTGCACAGTATATGGGGCATAGTAATATGGTGAGCAGTACATGGGGGTAGAGTGAGTATATGATTTACAGTAATATGGTGCAGGTGCACAGTATATGGAGGCGCAGTAATATGGTGAACAGTATATGAAGACACAGAAATGATGGTGCACAGTACATGTGGCAAAGTAATATGGTGCACAGTAATATGTTGCAGATTATATTGGGGGCAGTATATGGGCATAGTAAAATGGTGCACAGTATAAGAGGGCACAATAATATGGGGGCACAGTAATGTTGTGCACAGTGTATGAGGTACAGTAGTGCACTGTATATGGGGGCACAGTAGTATGGTGCACAATAATATTGTGCACAGTATGAGGGCACAGTATACAGGTGTATTGTAATATGGGGCACAGTAATACGGTGCTTGATAATATGATGCACAGTAATATGGTACACAGTATATGGGGTACAGTAATATGGAGGCACAGTAATGGTGCACAGTACATAGGACACAGTGATATGGTGCACAGTCATATCGTGGGGCACAATATATGTAGTAACAGTATATAGGGGCACAGTAATATGTTGCAGTTTATATTGGGGAATAGTAAAATGGTGCACAGTAAATGAGGGCACAATAATATAGGGGGACAATAATGTGGTGCACAGTATATGAGGCACAGTAATATGGTGCACAGTATATAAGGGCACAGTAATATGGTGCACAGTATATGGGTGCATAGTAATATGGGGCACAGTAACAGGGTGCTTAGTAATATGATGCACAGTAATATGGTACACAGTATATGGGGTAGAGTAATATGGAGGCACAGTAATGGAGCACAGTATATGGGGCACAGTAATATGGTGTACAGTCATTGTCGGGGCACAATATATGTAGTAACAGTATATTGGGACACAGTAATATGGTGCAGGATCTTAGGGCACAGTAATGTGGTGCACAGTATATAGGGGCACATATGGGTGTAAAGTAATATGGTGCACAGTATATGGGGGCACAATAATATGGTGCATAGTATATGGGTGCACAGTATAATAGGAAACGAAGGAAAACGATCCAGCTGAGTGATCAGGTGATTTATTTCAGTGCAGTTCAGACAATGCATAGAGGTGTCGTTAGCGCGTTTCTGGCTCAACGCCCTTAATCATAACCATAATAATCATATGGTTATGATTAAGGGCGTTGAGCCAGAAACGCGTTAACGACACCTCTATGCATTGTCTGAACTGAACTGCACTGAAATAAATCACCTGATCACTCAGCTGGATCGTTTTCCTTCGTTTCTTACTGCTGTGCGGCCAGTGCAGGGCCGGATCCGAGTCTGAGGCACGGTGAGGTCAGATGTGGGTGAGCTGGATTTTCACACAGTATATTAGGCACAGAAATATGACACATAGTATATGGTAACAGAGTAATATGGTGCACAGTAATATTGTGAACAGTATATGGTGGCACAGTAGTATGGTGTCACAGAAATATGGTGCACAGTAATATGAGTTCGCAGCATATGGAGGCACAGTAATATGGTGCACAGTATATGTGGCAGAGTAATATGGTGCAAATACATGGGGCACAGTAATATGGTGCACAGTATATGGGTGCATAGTAATATGGTGCACAGTAATATGGTGCACAGTATATGTGGCAGAGTAATATGGTGCAAAGTACATGGGGCACAGTAATATGGTGCACAGTATATGGGTGCTTAGTAATATGGGTGCATAGTAATATGGTGCACAGTAATATCGTGCACAGTATATGGGGCATAGTAATATGGTGCACAGTACATGGGGGTAGAGTGAGTATATGATTTACAGTAATATGGTGCAGGTGCACAGTATATGGAGGCGCAGTAATATGGTGAACAGTATATTAGGGCACAGAAATGATGGTGCACAGTACATGTGGCAAAGTAATATGGTGCACAGTAATATGTTGCAGATTATATTGGGGGCAGTATATGGGCATAGTAAAATGGTGCACAGTATAAGAGGGCACAATAATATGGGGGCACAGTAATGTGGTGCACAGTGTCTGAGGCACAGTAGTGCACTGTATAAGGGGGCACAGTAATTTGGTGCATAGTATATGGGTGCACAGTAATATCGTGCACTGTAATATAGAGAACAGTAATATGGTGCACAGTATATGGGGCAAGGTGAGTATATGAGGTACAGTAATATGGTGCAGGTGCACAGTATATGGGGCACAGTAATATGGTGAACAATATATGAGGGCACAGAAATATGGAGCACAGTATTATAGTGCACATTATACAGTGGAGCACTATGCCAGCTGTCATCATTGACACTGCACAGTTCAGGAATACTTTTCAGTCACCAACAAAGCTGATGCTAAACTTCATCCTCCCTTATCCTTTTGCAAACACACAGAAGGGAAGGGGAGGGTGACATCACACACAGGAGAGCAGATTCAGCCCACTTTTAGGGGCACTTTGCACACTACATCGCAGGTGCGATGTCGGTGGGGTCAAATTGTATCATTGGTGTAATCGTATCATGGGTGTAGGGTCCGGCATTTCCATGAATTGGGAAATACCGATGTTACGATGTTGTTCCTCGTTCCTGCGGCAGCACACATCGCTGTGTGTGAAGCCGCAGGAGCGAGGAACATCACCTACCTGCGTCCTGCGGCTCACGCCGGCTATGGGAAAGGAAGGAGGTGGGCGAGATGTTTACGTCCCGCTCATCTCCGCCCCACCACTTCTATTGGCCGCCTGCTGTGTGACGTCGCTATGACGCTGCATAACCCGCCCCCTTAATAAGGAGGCGGGTCACAGGCCAGAGCGACATCGCAGGGCAGGTGAGTGCATGTGAAGCAGCCGTAGCGATAATGCTCGCTACGGCAGCTATCACCATGATATCGCAGCTGCGACGGGGACTATCGCGCACGGCATCGCAGCATCGGCTTGCGATGTCGTAGTGTGCAAAGTACCCCTTACTGCAGTTGTAATGCAGTCTTTTGTACACTAGGTTTTCAGCAGCTGTGTTTAAGAGTGGAAAATATCAAACTTTTTGAATTATTTTTTATATATGCTTAATTATAAACAAATCATAATATTTAAACAAAAAACTTTAAACATGAATACTTTACATTTTTTCAGTTATTGAAAATTTGTTTGGGGGGTGGCACATTCCCTTTAATGTGAATGGTCTAAGATGGTATGAAAGGGAGCCCAAACCAGAGCCTGTCACAAAACTCAACAAGCGATGACTGTGACACTGTCTATACGGTTGACAATGATCAAGAAAGTGGATATAATTTTTTCACAAATAGCATAATGTCAATGCAGTTTACCATAGTCATATAAGGCCACGAAGGCATATTATCTTAAATTGTAAGTTGATTAGATAAGTATTCAGTCTGATGGTCATATGTCCATATGAATGACAATGGTTAGAAGTGTATACAATAGTTTATCACAATTAACAATGTGTCAGGGCACAACATAATATGGAACACTTGCACCCACAGGAGGGCATCCCATCCCCAGTGTATGTATACTAAACCTCTCACAAGGTGTCAATACATAATGCACTTTGTACCACTGAATTACATTTCACAGTAAATTGATGCTAATAGCTAGAGATATACAAGACAGACAAAGGACAAGGTAAATGAAATGACTATTTACCCATTGTGCGACAAAGTCACACATCTACCTCCCCAATACGCGTTTCAGAAACAACTGCTTTTTCAAGGAGTGTGGCTATTGGTTCGTGGTGATGCATTTAAAAATGGTGCCTGATGAGTCACATGTTGTTTTAAGGCCAATTGCATGACTCAAATTGGTAAATGTGCAGTCCTGTCAGGCCCACTCTGTAACCCATCTTCCTTCCAGCTGGCCACCAAGATTGCCGTACCCGGCACCTATGCAGTCAATGCCCGCATGTGTGTGCAAGTCCACCTACCATGCCAACCAGTGCATGCGCAGCAGCGGCAGGCGCCTTGCCAGCTCCCAGCATACCAGATCAGCGCGGTCACAGCAGGAATCACACTCATACTAGCACCGAGTGTGCACAGCTTCATAGTTGCGGCCAGCTATGTTAGATAAAAATCATTATGGCATGTCATACTGCCACAGCAGTTCCGTGAGACATATAGCCCTAATGTCTACTAGCCCCACAGTTTCCATTGGATGGTAATGTTTATAATAAAATTGAAATCAATAGCACTCAGCCTTATTTCAATTAATCAGCTACACCAAATGTCAGATTATAATGTAGAGAATAGTCATCATACACTTCCCCCTTCCCCACGGTACTTATAGTGGGTACCCCCTCATAATACATCATCATTTATATTCAAGGTGAGCAATTTGGTAATATACATGCCTAGCATCACCGATTTTGGAACACCCTAGAGGATCATCATATCCAAAAAAGGTATCCCACTAAATCCCAGATACTATACAATTCATAGTTATCCCAATATATATTTTCCCACATATATGATGCTACATACTGGCACATGAAGGGTACCACATT